>NC_048299.1:215143865-215443865 GCF_013100865.1 Trachemys scripta elegans | reverse complement strand
AGTTTTTAGATTAGTAGGATGAGTCAAACGAACTGATGTATATCCAGTAATAACTTTCAAAATGTGCTTCCTGTTAATCTTTTCTGATTTCTTACCTTTTTAAAGGTCGCCTAGTGGTTACTTATCTTTTGTAGTTAGTTGCGTTGTGTATTCCTGGGATCAGACTTTATTTGTTCAGAACATGAAGAGTTGCATTTGAACCAACTTTTCAAATTCATACTCTTACTTCTCCTAGCAAGATCAAACTTTGGATTGGATTTACTCATTAGACACACAGTCAAGTACAAAAACATCAATATATCTTCATTTCATAGTACTCTCTGTCAAAGGAAACCGCTCTGCCTTTTACTGTAACAAAACCTCAGTCTACTAAAATGGTATGAATTACCCATTATGTCTGTGTCAAAAATGTTCATACTTGAGTGTCTTTTGGATATTATTTGAAAAAGCTCTACATTGATGATCTTTAAAGTCAACACATTGACATTTAGACACGCAGTATATACGGGGGGCGGGGGAGGCACAACCAATCAAAAGCTTAAACAGCATCAGGACTGAAATTATCTTTGATTCCTTATGGAGAGTCAAAACTGACTGAAGTAGGCATGAGAATATAAGGGTTTGGATTTTTAGGGTTAAACACCTAAGCCTACCCTATTAAACTCACTACCATCTTTTCCCCTCAGCCTCTGGAATCCAACTCCTAATTCAGAGTTAAACACAATGAAGTTGGGATTCAGTTGTTTGTTTTTCAAGTTACCAGGCTGTTGTTTGTCTTGGGTTATTTGCTGCTGACACAATGCAACTTCACAAGCAAAAGGCCAGTAGTTCAAATTTTCAATTCAGACTGTCAGTTTGTAAATAGTATCAGAGGGGTAGCCGTGTTAGTCTGAATCTGTAAAAAAGCAACAGAGGGTCCTGTGGCACCTTTGAGACTAACAGAAGTATTGGGAGCATAAGCTTTTGTGGGTAAGAACCTCACTTCTTCAGATGCAAGAAGTGAGGTTCTTACCCATGAAAGCTTATGCTCCCAATACTTCTGTTAGTCTCAAAGGTGCCACAGGACCCTCTGTTGCAGTTTGTAAATAGTTCCTGATACAGCACCCAAGGAATTCAGTGGAAATACTCCCATTGAATTAGTGAGCATTGGATCAGGGCCATGAATTCTTCTGCAAATGGTCATAAAACATTTACTGCCATTACCACAACAAAGAATCTGCCTGAACTCTGGATTCAGCTTGATGCCTCCACACCTCCAAGTGAAAACTTTAAATGAAAAGGACAATACTGAAAGGAGGAACATATTAGAACATATAGAAGATGCGATAGTTAGAAATCTATATTTAATTTTCGGAATTTCTTGGAGGAAGTGTCAGCTTTTGGATATCTCCCAGAAACCTATACATTTTAATTCTAGAAATAAGACTTAGCCAGAAAAAAAAAATTGCTAGTACATAATTAACTAATTACTTGTAGCTGAATTAAAATCAGATGTGAAAATTAGATGTTCAAATCAGGAGACAGACAAGGGAGTGAAGTAATATCTTTTATTGGACCAACTTCTGTTGGGGAGGCACACAAGCGTTGAGCTTACACAGAGCTGTTCTTCAGGTCTGCTCGAACACATCTGTTAAAGTATTTAATGTGAGGACTGGTGGTTACGCTGTGCTCAAAGGTAGATGGATTTTGCCGCAGTTAAATCAGTCTCCCAATCTCAAAAGAACTAAAATTGTAACACTTTGACCCTAGCTGGGCTTTTGTACTGTAAATCTCATGTCAACTTCTAGGGTTATCACCAGTGATGTTATAGAGCTAGTTAGACTACTAACCATATAAAGTGCTTAGCTTTACAAGTCCAATATGGGCTAGGCACTGAAATTGCAACATTGTAAGAAAACTATGTTAAAGCAGATATTTGGAAGGTTGTAGGCCTCTCAGGAGTTCAGTCTACCATGTGTGCTTGCTAGCACAACTTACTGCCTTACATTTTCTGTTACTGAATGAAGCACTTCATGCAGATGCATTCCATGATATCAGAGCGCTGGCTTGCAGAAATTCCTCCTCCCCACCCCCTTTTAAATAGTGAAAGGAAACATTGCAGGATCTTTTTTGAAGGTGATATCACTAAACACTTTGGCTTGCCACCTATTTGTATTTTTCCTGTGTGAGAAAATATTTCCATCACTATAGTCCTCTGACATGATTTACTTGGTATTATTGTATATGGTCATAAATAGTGTGACAGATATTGTAATCCCATGCAGTATCTTTGGAGATCATGGTCTAAAATTTATGAATGGTATATGTATGATTGTGTTTTACATGGTGGAGGGTTACCACAGCTCCTCCAGGAACTAAAAACAGTGTGTGAGTGAGGGTGGGTGGGGGGTGATTACCCTGGGGGACTGTAAACCACTCCAGAGATGCATCATCCTTTAGGATGTTTGTATATACTGGTCCCAGACTGGGTTTTCCAGAGACCTCAACAGAGAATAGGCTTTTGGTATAAGAACCTGAACTTGAACTGACACAGGGCCTTCATTTTGATTCAGCAAATGATCAGTAACATCTAAAGGGTGTCCCAACTCTTGTGGAAGGCTTGGAAAGATTTTGGCTTACTAGGGCCCCATAATACTGCTATGTGACCTCCTCTGGCAAGGTTCTAGCATGCTTATAGGAACTTTTATTGGTTTTCATATGTTTTCTCTCTGCTTTTTTGTCTTTAAAATAAATGTACTTTGCCGTAGAAAGCATTCTTAATACAAGAGAGAGAGGGAATGAACCTGATTGGATCTTATAGGTCTTTTCCACCTGTAATTTGTATGAGGTTTTGCTAACTGAGAAGTCTGTACTGTCTGTATGCATGCTAACATTATCAGGAGTTATACATGTACACTATAGGATGAATAATCCTTTAAATATTTTACCAGCAGCATGTGTGACTGTCGTCAGTCAGCAAAGTTACAGTAGTTATGGATGAGCTAGAACACTGGTCAAGATTTTCAAAAGTGACTAGTGACTTTGGATTACATTTTTGAGGTGTGGTGGGGGGAGATGCTCAAATTGAAACCTCTCTCCTGAGCTTCAAGAATTGCTGAGCAACCACCCTCTGAAAATGAAGCTCTGGCCGTTCAAGGTATCTCAAGTTGGGCACCCAACATCACTAGTCACTGTTCTTCTATGAAAAGGTTTAAATATAAGAGCATTGTTTCCCTCTTTACTCTGCTTGTGACATTCTGCAGGGGAATCTTTCACAACCTTTCTTAATTTGTCTTTCAGGGAATATCTTGGGAAGCAGTTACAGTCAGAACAGCCTCCAACAGTCACGGCACGAAGCTAAACATTTCAAACTGTATGTTGCAATTCTTCCTTCCTGGGTCTAGCTGGAGTATATATATCTTAAACTGATAATAAGCAAACATTCTTGGTTGCAATATTTGCCTCCTGCTAATGTGTCAATTTCTTTCCTGTTTTCCTCTGGTGCTGTCACCTAGTAAAAGTTAGTGTTTGTTCAACTACTTCTGATGAATCTCCCAGTTGACATTCTGCTATATTACCAACGTATCTGACGAAACATGGCTGATATATATTGCCTTTGTTTTATGTATTTATTGTTGACTCATAACAAGAACCTTATTAAAGGATATTCATTCCAGGACACTATCTTGACTCCCTTGATATTTTTTTTCAGTGTTATTGTCCGTTTCTGAAAACAAGAATAACTGTTTCTATGTACAGAGTAATTCATAAAATTGTCTTCTAAGGCATTGTGCTGTATGAAATTCAGTAATCTGGAAAACATTGCTGATCAGTTTCAATAAAGTCTTATTTAAAAAAATATTATTACCATGTTTGTAAATAAAAAGTAAACATGATTTTGTTTTTTCAATAAAGGGCTTTGCTTTCCTAAGATGAAACCTTCAGAAACTAGTCTTTAAAAAAAAAAAAAAAAAAAAAAAAAAGGCTGGTCTGGCAAGACATAAAGCACTAAGTGCCTCCTGTCACTACAATGTTAACTGATTATAGGAGGACCAGACATTAAGAGCATATCGTAGGCTTTGTGTTAAAGCATCCAAGTAATTTTGACCTAAGTACAATAAGTGCCATGGAGTGAATTTCATTGCAGTGTCTTTTTTTTTTTCCTGCATTTGGCTTACAAAATTTAACTAAATTACTTGGCTATAAAAACCTTATTTCCATTTTAAAATGTTAATAAGTATTAGTAGTACTCAAAATTTAAGCACAATATGGATAGCAATGAATGTCAAGATTGACACACAATAATATTCATAGTCCCTACACAAGGGGCTTGGAATCAAGATTCCTAAGAGTTGCCAGTATTACATGCTAATGGGCTAGGTGCAACTTGTTTTCTTCCCCTGCTGTGCCGTCCCTCTCCTCTCCCCCCCCCCACCATGTAATACTAAAACATGGGAGATATAGTGGTAGAATTATCCCTAGCCCCAGCCAATGATCAGCTCGTACTTTGAAAGATCCTGCAGATGCTATTCTAACCCAGAATAATTTACCATCAGTGGAAATGGATATGGAGAAACTTTCTCTCCACAATCTGGCTTTTAATTTGGTGCTAAAATTCCCTCTTAGAGAGATGAAATCATTGTAAATTTTCTCAAAGCCTCTAAAAAGTCTGAAATGTTAATCCCAAACTTGAGTCCACTGTAAATAGTTTGCATTGCTACACTTAGCATGTAGACTAAGGCCCCAACACATGAATGGGCTCCACGTGGGCAGATGCTTGGGCTTGTGCAGAGTTAGTGCAGGCGCAGGAGTCAGCCAGATGGACTCATGGTGGGCTGTACTTCTCCTGAAGCAGTGGAGGCTGGTCTGAAGATCTGGTGGGATGCCAAGAATCCTCCTAAAACGGACCACAAAATCTATAGGTAGGTCCTGTGATCACAGCTGTGCACAGTAGGGGGAGAAACTATTTGGCAGGCTCACTCCAAAGAGGAGGGAACTGTAGATGGAACCTTGAGGGGATAAACAGATGGTTAGTGACTGACTCCTCATACTTCCCTGTCTAACGAATATGCTGGAGATGGGTTAGGAATGAGGCAGAATTGGGACTTAGTTGTGAAAGCCAAGGCGTGAGGGAGGGAGTGACTGTCTATAGCAGGAACAACTGCCGTCTATTTTAAACTAGAACTGACAAAACTGTTGGCAGCACAGAGCTTGTTTGATTTTAGCCCCCTTCTGCATTTGGAGTGGTCTTCACTTTTTATGAGTTTTTTTGTTGTTGTTGTTCAAATGTGTTATGCCAACAAATTCTAGTCTCAAGTGCTCAAGCCTCTGTTTCTTGTGGACCTGCTATTCTTAATTCAGTCTGCTCTGGTCTCTGAAGTTGCATGGTATTGATTTTGTTTCCCCCATTTGATGAGTGGAACTTTCAGAAACAGGAGAAGAGCTTCATGTCACAGGTGGCGTTCAGATGTCTGCATCAATTTGCACCTTCTGGTGCCAGTAATCTTGCAAATACATAGCTTTTGTTGGCAAGACAACTCAAGCAACGATCTGATTACTGTAACGAATAAAAGGTCTTGAATATGATGATCCTGAGTTACTGCTTTTTCAGTATATACCCAGCTGTATTTGAAGCTCATCTAAGGTAGTCGCATTGCATTCTCATTACATCAAGTAAATAGAAAACAGACAGATGAAATGTCAAGCAGATTGAACACTTCAGTACAGTGTGACACAGGGATGTGCGCAAAGTTGAAATTTCTATGAGTGAAAGCGTATGCTAGCAGCTTCCTTCTTGCATACTGATAAGTAAGGGTTTAAAGATTACTGAAAACTGACATTGGTGGAGTCTAACTGGCTTCTGAAACATGGTTTGATGGAAGGAATTATAATTGCCTCAATCCATATTAGTACCATAAATTTCCTGTTGGCAAAATTTTGTAGTTTAACACAATTTTGTTTTTCATTAAATTTGTGTCAAGATAAATGCGGTTTAATTACCCTATAATGAATTTTTAAAATCTTTATCAGCACCCGGCACAGTTCCATCATTTGAGGATAACTTCTGCTTTTATAATACAACTTCTTAAATAACCAGTCTCTGAAAATTAAATGGAAACACCTCTGAGCAGATTTTGAATTCACAATGAATGTGTGAAGAGAGTTTTTAAACTAGAATTAAAGTGAATAGAGAGGGAAGTGAAGACACGGAAAACAGACACATTTGAACCTGGAAGAAAACTGTGCAATGTTAGCAACTGAAGCTCTGATCCAACAAAGTGCATAAGAACGGCCATACTGGGTCAGACCAAAGGTCCATCTAGCTCATTGAAGTCTACTTGGATTATAAGATCTTCAGGGGTAGGAATGTCTTTGCTGCCTAGCACAAAGAGTCCCTGATTCATGACTGGACACTGAGTGCTACCTTAATTCAAACAATTAAGTTGGGACCTAACCCAGAAAAGCACTAGCTCAAGTGAGGCTGAACCATGTTATTTTGAACATTTGTATTTTGTGTGGCTTTTCATAGTGATCAGTGCACCTTAAAAATCTACCTTTAATTATGGAATGAACGCAACCAACATAAGTCTCAGAATCAAATACTTTGCTGACTTGTAGGTAGTGAGCTCTTTTATTTGAGTGTTTAAGTTCCAAATTCAAAAAAGGAAGAGGTTTATCTAGCGGAATGAGAAGTAAAGCTTTTTTTAATTTGAATGTGTCCCTCTTACAATGTGTGAAATGTCACTACTGCCAAGATTTTAGCAATGTTGGAGTCTAGCAATGTTGATCTTTCTTAACAGCTCATGAAAATTACAAAAGTGTAATTTGCATGCCTGGCTGAACAAATGGTGACTGTCACTGACTTGGAAGGACCAGGCCTATTGCGGTTCAGGACTGATAGGCCAACCTTCTCTATGAGAAAAGTGATGGTACATCAGTTTAGTTGGGAATCAGAAAGACTACATGATGGGACACTCGTACCTGACCTCCACCCAGCTTGCAAAACCTCTAGCTTGCCTCTTGGCAGTTTCTACAGAGCAGTTATGTGTTGTCTGTTTAGAACTGTGTGGCATGTTGAAAATTTGGGGGTAGCGTTAAACTGACGTTAATATAAAGAGCCACAACCATGGATATTACTGCGCTGAAAATATTCATTCACTACATTCATTCTGTCCGCCTGCTGAAAGCTGGGCTAGACAAGAATTAAAGTAGTTGCAAACTGAGGGCTGTAAAATGGTTTATGGAAATTAATGACAGTCTTGCAGTTGACTTAAATGGGAGGATTGGGACCCATGCAAACGTCCACCTGTTGACCTGTAGTTACATCTATCCAATAAATAACATAGTCAGCACATGGAGTCTAGATTTTCCTTATCACTCTACAGAAGAAGCCCAAAGGAGTATTTGAATTAGTGATTACAAGTTATGGGGAGATGGTCGGGGGGAGGGGGGAATTAGTTAAATTATAACACGGAGGGGGAATAATGCAATACAACTATTGCATGGATTTATTTGGGCAGTTTTGACAATTGGTCTGTTTAGTGTAATATTATTTGCTGCCTACATTGGCACAAACTGTAGTGCTAATGACAGAGATTGATATGGTGGGTGCAATAGCACAGGAAGTGTTAGGTAAATTTACCCACAAAACAAGCCCTGGTAGCTGGGCTCTGGTGAATCAAAAATTGTGATGACTGAGGTTGGCACAGCTATTAGCCACCCAGTCAGCATGTGGTTTTGGATCAGACTATGGAAGAAAGGAATGAAAGACAGAATATGTGATCGGTTTGGATCAGAAAGGAGTTGGGTAAAATCTACCCTTTTGAAACTGAAAGAAAAAAAAAAAGGCTTAGCCAACAGATAATGGTGATGAGATTCTTTGAACAGAGATAAAGAAGGAAAGCTTTGTTCTAGCGAGACCTGGGAAATCATCTGGCTGGTTGTTTACTTAGTGTATTGGCAGAGCAGCTATGTTTTTGTTTGTTTTGTGGTAGTCTGTTTACTGGCTGGAATAGGGGATGATCTAATTGCAGTGGTCCCTATTGAGAATAGTGACAATCGGAAGATAGTGCAGTATGGAGATTTTCAAAAGCATATTTGAGAATATTGGGATAACTCCATGGAAAGAACATCTAGGGTAGCATCTTTTGAATGGTTTCCTCTTCCAGGTAGAGATGTTAAATGATAGGAAAAGATTAATATGTGGCTCAAGGGATGGTGCACAAAGCAACTGTTTAGATTTTTCATATATTGAAGTAACTTTTGAGGTAGCCTAACCTATATTAGATTGATTATACTTGTCTAGCTTAGCAATTGATAAATGGAAAAGAAATATGGTAGCTGCAGGGCTTGGAAAAGTTTTACAACCTGTCTCGATACAAAATCCTAGATTCACTATTGTGTCTGATCCTTTTTTCTTGCTAAAATGCTGCAGGTTCCCAAACTCATGGCCCTTCAACTGACTGGCAGGAAAATTAATAGTTTGCACAACAGTTATTCTCCTATCATTTAAGGCGTCAAATATAGCTTGACATTTTTATTAACCTGTATTAACTTATTGATCACAGTTGATGTTTTGCTGTAACTTTTTATTCAGCTGCTCAATTTCATATTCTGGTTCTCCTTTACTAGTCCTATACCGCTCAAGCTGGTATTCCTGCAACTCTGGAAAATGCTTAAATTTCATTTTTAAAACTTTCCTTGAAAATATGCATGGGGTTCTCAGTGATGTTGTTCCTTACCTTCACATCCTAAGGGGAATTCATTGGAATCCTTATCATACGTCCATTACTAATACAGTGTATCAAGCTTTAGCTTCCTCTGGAGATAGTCATCAAAATATCATATTTTTCCATACTTGACTTATTGAATATTTCATTGCAAATGATAGAGAACAATATTGCTTCATACAGACAAGGTTTGCTTCCCTCCTGCCCCCACCTTGATTCATCTTGGCAAACACAAAGTAGTCAGCAAAAATTATGTTGAAATTTTTATTTATACATATTAGGGCAAAAACGGCATAACTATGTCCAGTCAAATTTCTGAGAGCCTAGGAGAACATAAATATTTTAGTGACCGATCAAGCAAAAATAATTTTAGAATCCAGATTGGTTCCAACAAATGCTACAGTTGGACAAGAATCTGCTTCTAGGAAGAGGAGATTGCAGAATCCATTTAACCAGATTTTTTTCTTAGTAGTTTGGTTTTGATAAGGTTTGACATGTATTCCATCTGTGAAACTAAATGACATAGGTTGATTGTTTTTCTTTTTCTTTGAAGTAATTTTTCTGTCATCTCTCAGTGAACAGAAATATGTATGTAAAGAAGTAATCTGTATACATACTGTATTTATATTCCTAGGCACACAATTATGCAAAACTGAATTGCACAATATTCTGCTAATGGTTTTTATTTCTAATTATCTGAAGAACAAGCATCATAAACATAGGAATTAAGGTTAGCATTCCAAACCTTTTACGGTACGTCTACACTCAAATGAAAAACCTGGGGCTGGCCTGTGCCAACTGACGTGGGCTTGGGCTGGAGGTGGGAGAGTCCCAGAGCTCAGGCTGCAGCCTGAACCCCGAAGTCTGCACTGCAGTGAAACAGCTCTGCAGCCCAAGTCTTATGAGCACGAGTCAGCTGGCATGGACCAGCTGCGGGTATCTAATTGCAGTGTAGACACCCTGTCATATGTTCAACCTTGGAAATAATGGATTCTTGTTTGTGCAAAGTTATTGCCAATATTCATAAATGAAGTAAAACCAGTACAGCAATGCAAAATATTATGTTCACTTTTGCACAGGAAAGTAGACAAAATATTAAGTTTACTTAGCTCTAGTTCAAATATCTGCCGTAAAAAACAAACACAAACAAACACATACAAAACCTGAACAAGTGACTGGAAGTACAGTGCTCTGTCTATTGTGTTTTGAACAGATGGAAAATACTTCCTCATTCAGTTCTTTCTGCAGTAGGAGTTGGGTAAACATTATTCATGATGGCAGCAAGACTATAACCTAAAGTTAGTGCATTGATTTAGTGCACTTGCAATACTGAGCGTTGTAGGCAGACTTGATAAATCATGACTTGATATCAGCTAAATAGGACAATCTATAGTAAGGATATTCCTAAATCATAAGGCACAGTAAATAAAACATTTAAAATTCAAGCCATATCTATTGCTGTGTTGTGTAGTGTATATGGAATAGAAATATCTTTTATTCAGTACAGCCATGCATCATAAACTCTAGCTCCTGCAATATCAGCAGAGTAATATCTGAAATGTAATCAGTTAACTTGGATTTCTCTCTTTTTGAGGGGACTTGAGGCAGTATTTGTAATATCTCAAATTAAAATCCATTTACAAATGGAGACATGTCTTGTATGTAGGTAATTTTGTTCGTCAGTTCTCATTTATTCAACTGAGTCAAATATAGCTAAGTGTTAACTGCTGCATAAATTAATGTTAAAGCCAGGGTTTTTTTGGTAAGAAATGGCTAAGCAGGTACCCTGTTTCTGATTTGATTAATATCTGTGCTTGTTTATCTTAATTAAAAACAACCCTTCAAATTGTACACTTAGCTAATACATGCAGCCTTGTATTGCATCCAGCTGTTGACCCTCTCCCAGTTCTACACTTTCTTGTTGCATCTCCATATATAGATTGAGAGAGCCTGGGGGTAGGGACTGTAATTTATGTTGTGTCTAAAGTGTCTGTCATTACAGTGCCCTGATTCTGAATCGGGCATTTGGGTGCTACAAATCATAACTTGCTTAGGGTGACTTTTCCAATAAGTGGATTCTAGAATCATTCCCCAGAAGCATATAATAAAGGCAGGATGAATTAAGAATGCCTCAGTTGTATAGTCACCTGTCAGTGAGGCCTTGTGTATGTTGTAGAGAAACCATCCCTGTGGCTTCTGTTCTCTATGTAAACAGAAGATAGAGAGCCTCTCCAGCTACCTTTTTGAAAACCTCAGGGGCCCTAGTTGATCTTAATTTAAATGGAGTTTTACTGAAATGTTTTTGTGGCAGCTGCCTTGCTATTCTACTGAATGCTACGGTACCACCCTGCTTTTTAAATACAAATACTGTTGCTTGAGGTGGTGGAGGGATGACAGCTTGTTCCACCTTGTCCTGCCAAGTCCTTGGTTTTAGGTGAGGGTGGGAGAATTGGATGGCTCAGCTTCCCTACTTTATAATAACACCACTTTCCTAGTTTGTTTCCTGCTGGAGTGGTTACTGCCACTTCATTCACTTCTCCTTTCCCATTGTTGTGGTTGCAAAAGAAATGTTCTGAGGCATAAATAGCAGCCAGGCCCCGGAGAGCGTGGGTGAGTCTGAATGGAGTTGCGGGACAGGGCCCGGCACAGGTAATATTGTATCCTGCTGCCAAAAGATGGACAACCCCTCTCCACCCACCTACGCCCAGAGCTGGAAGTCGTTTATTCTCCACACAAGAATTTCTCTTTCCCTAAGCCTGTTTCTTCACCTCAATTTTTTTTTCTTCATATTTCATCAAATGGCTAGAAATGGCAGGTAAAATCTCCCTCCTAGGTCTGCAAAGGACAATAGAGAAAGCAAGAGATGGGCAATACCTCATCCTCCAGGGCCTGGGGAGAGGATTAAACAAAATCAGACCCAAAACAAAACAGCTTGTGAGGATTGGATGGCTCGGGGGGCTGGTGACGGATTCTGGGCCTTCCTTCTCTAAACTCAAGGGTAAGCTAGGTCTGCACGGAAACTATGACGTTATCACAAGTCAAGCCTTTGTGGGTATGTCTACACTGCAGTTAAAAACCCACCGCTGGCCTGTGCCAGCCTACTCGGGCTTGTGGGGCTTGGACTAAAAGGCTGTTTAATTGCGGTGTAGATGTTTGGACTGGGGCTGGAGTCTGGGCTCTAGGGCCCTGAGAGGTGGGAGGGCCCTAGATTGCAGCCAGGGCCCAAATGTCTACAAAGCAATTAAACAGACTGAGCCCCGCAAGCCTGAGTCAGCTGGCATAGGCCAGCCATGGGTGTCTAATTGCAGTGTAGACATACCCTGTGAAATGAGTCAGTTGTGTCTGAAAGTGGACAGAGGTCCCCATAACTAATACACACCCTTGCTGGCATTCTCAGCAGAGAAGTCCATGGCTGAATAGGAATGGGGCATAAACTGCTTCCTCAGCTCCTGGGCTTGTGCACTGTGAGCAGGGTTGAGTCTCAGTGGCATGGCAGGGAAGTTTATATAGCCACTGCAGCTGCCTGTGCTTTCTGCCTGGATTTCTGTCTTCTGGTCTCAGTCCATCACGTTTCATAAGCACAAAATTCACGTAACACGTAGTACAAAATGGAGTCCTGGTATCATAGCAGCATGTTCAAGCCTAATTAAACTGGCCGCCTGATTTTGTGTGCCTTACACAATAGACCTGTCTTCATAACCTGCTTCGTTCCTGAAGGAGGAGGTGTTCAAAGCACTCATTAATGGCTTAAAGTCAAAGGTAAGACTCCCTGTGCACTTTGTAATAGCAGAGTTAAGCCAATGCTGAGTGCTTTTGAAAATGCCATTCTAAATCTTTTATCCACACAGTTAATATTCCCTAGATCTGTTCTATTGCACAGTTTTGGCCATAGCATTCTGAACATAGACAGGCTCTTGTCCTTTTATAAGCTTTACCTTTGTCTGTTGACATGAGGAGGTGTGTGCGCATTTAATATGTCTACATAAATGTTAGAGACTTGTTTAGCCATTTAAGTTAATGTGCCATGTTAAACATTTCTGAAAAAAAAATCTAAGCTAAACCAAGTATTCATCCTTTTCCCCAATGCTTTTCAAAGTGGCAGCATGAAAAATAGTACCTCTGATTCTGTTACTGACCAAAGCACAAGCACGTAAGAATGGCCGTACTGGGTTAGACCAAAAGTCCATCTAGCCCAGTATTCTGCCTTCTCACAGAGGCCAATGCCAGGTGCTCCACAGAGAATGAACAGAACAGCTAATCCTCAAATGATCCATCCCTGTCACCCATTCCCAGTTTCTGGCAAACAGAGGCTACAGACACCATTCCTATCCATTGATGGGCCTATCTTCCATGAATTTATCTAGTTCTTTCTTGAACCCTATTATAGTCCTGGCCTTCACAACATCTTCTGGCAAAGAGTTCCACAGGTTGACTGGGCGTTGTGTGAAGAAATACTTCATTTTGTTTGTTTTAAACCTGCTGCCTATTAATTTCATATGGTGACCCCTAGTTCTTGTGTTCTGAGAAGGAGTAAATAACACCTCCTTATTTTCTTTCTCCACACCAGTCAGGATTTTATAGACTTAAATCATATCCCCCTTTAGTGGTCTATTTTCTAAGCTGAAAATTCCCAGTTTTATTAATCTCTCCTTATATGGCAGCTGTTCCATACCCCTAATAATTTTTGTTGCCCTTTTCTGAACCTTTTCCAATTCCAATATATCTTTTTTGAGATGGGGCGACCACATCTGCATGCAATATTCAAGATGTGGGCGTACCATGGATCTATATAGAGGCAGTATGATATTTTCTGTCTTATTATCTATCCCTTTCTTAATGATTCCCAACATTCTGTTCGCTTTTTTGACTGCCGCTGCACATTGAGTGGATGTTTTCAGAGAACTATTCACAATGACTCCAAGATCTTTCTTGAGTGGTAACAGCTAATTTATACCCAATCATTTTATATGTATTGTTGGGATTATGTTTTCCAATGTGTGCTACTTTGCATTTATCAACACTGAATTTCACCTGCCATTTTGTTGCCCAGTCACCCAGTTTTGTTTGATCCTTTTGTAGCTCTTCGCAGTCTGCCTGGAACTTAACTATCTTGAGGAGTTTTGTATTATCTGCACATTTTGTCACTTCCCTGTTTACCCCTTTTTCCAGATCATTTATGAATATGTTGAATAAGACTGGTCCCAGTACAGACCACTGGGGGACACTACTATTTACCCCTCTCCATTCTGAAACCTAACCATTTATTCCTACCCTTTGTTTCCTATCTTTTAACCAGTTACCAATCGATGAGAGGACCTTCCTTCTTATCCCATGACAGATTACTTTGCTTAAGAGCCTTTGTGAGGGATCTTGTCAAAGGCTTTTTGAGTATCTAAGTATACTATATCTACTGGATCCCCCTTGTCCACATGCTTGTGGACCCCCTCAAAGAATTCTAGTAAATTGGTGAGGCATGATTTCCCTTTACAAAACCCATGTTGACTCTTCCCCAACAAATTATGTTCATCTATGTGTCTAACTATTTTGTTTTTTACTATAGTTTCAACCAGTTTACATGGTACTGAAGTCAGGCTTACCAGCCTGTAATTGCCAGGATCACCTCTAGAATCCTTTTTAAAAATTGGTGTCCCATTAGCTATCCTCCAGTCATTTGGTACAGAAGCTCATTTAAATGATAGGTTACAGACTATAGTTATTAATTTCACAATTGAGTTCCTTCAGAACTCTTGGGTGAATGCCATCTGGTCTGGTGACTTATTACTGTTTAGTTTATCAATTTGTTCCAAAACCTCCTCTAATGACACCTCAATCTGGGACAGTTGCTCAGATTTGTCACCTAAAAAGAATGGCTCAGGTTTGGGAATCTCACTCACATCCTCAGCCATGAAGACTGATGCAAAGAATTCATTTAGTTTCTCCGCAATGGCCTTATCATCCTTGAGTGCTCCTGTAGCATCTTGATTGTCCAGTGGCCCCAGTGGTGGTTTAGCAGGCTTCCTGCTTCTGATGTACTTAAAAAAAAATTTTTGCTATTACTTTTTGAGTCTTTGCATAGCTGTTCTTCAAATTCTTTTTTGGCCTTCCTAATTATATTTTTACACTTCATTCAGTTTATGCTCCTTTCTATTTTCTTCACTAGGATTTAACTTCCACTCCTTAAAAGATGCCTTTGTGCCTCTCACTTCCTCTTTTACTTTGTTGTTTAGCCACAGTGCCATTTTTTTTGGTTCTTTTACTATGTTTTTTAATTTGGGGTATACATTTAAGTTGAGCTTCCATTATGGTGTCTTTAAAAAGTTTCCTTGCAGAGCAGAAGATGGATAGTATTTTTTCTACACCATTAGCAGTAAAGGAGGAAAAAATAATGGCTGCAACATTACTCGGAACTGCTATACTTATCCAACTGTAATAACTGTCTCTCTGGCACTGTGTTTAACTAGATCAGTGGCTGAAAAATAATACTCATAATCATCACTGTTGCAGCACAGAATGCATAAGTAGTGAAGGAGACTAAACATAACGTTGTGAAGGCCAAGACTATAACAGAATTCAAAAAAGAATTAATGGAGGATAGGTTCATCAATGTCTCTTAGCCAGGATAGGCAGGGATGGTGCCCCTGGCCTCTGTTTGCCAGAAGCTGGGAATGGGCGACAGGGGATGGATCACTTGATGATTACCTGTTTTGTTCATTCCCTGTGGAGCACATGGCATTGGCCTCTGTCAGAACGCAGGATACTGGGTTGGATGGATCTTTGGTCTGACCCAGTTTGGCCATTCTTATATTCTTGTTATTAAGTTACAAGTCATTGCATCATGGAAACAGATTTTCACCTTTTTAAAGAACAATCAGCAATACTCCATCCAGAAAAGAGCAAGTTCTATAGAGCCTTCCAGAAGTACTTTGTCCCCTTTTCAGAGGTGCAGGATGAAGAAATGATACTTTTCACTATATAAAAAGGTTTTTCATGAGTTGGGTTCAGTCTTCTAACAGAGTCAATGAGTAGTGCATCAGGTTGCTTGGTAACGCCATATCTGCTAGATCCTTTGTCAGTGTAAGCGGATTGCAGAGAGAAACCACAGTTTAGATTCACTGCACTAATGGGCTATACGGAACACCCACTACATATGAGTTCTTCAGTTCATCTCTCTTAAGCAACGATCCAGCAACCTGACCTCCATAGGCAGGCTCTTGTGGAGCCCACTGACTTAATGGGCTCTGTGTAGGCAGAAGCATTCACCCCTCACATCGATCAGATTGCTGGTGCAGGGCCTTACTTAGGAATTGTTACAGCTAATGGAGAAAAATTCCATACAGGTAGGGATATGCTTGAAGAAGGGGGCTAAAGCAGAAACACAATAGGAAATTAGAGCCCGATCCTCTTGGGTCTTGAGTAGCTCCTGTGAAGGAAAGACTGAACTCCAGTGGACTTCTTTGGGAATCCAGAGCTCTTAGATCTTTGAAGAAATGTTCAGGATGTTGCAGGGGCATAAATGAAAAGTGGAGCTGAGGTGGTTGTGAATGTTTCCAAGTTTTGGAATAGAGTAACGCTAATGGAGCCCTGGGCCCTTTAAATTGCCACCCAAGCCCGGTGGCCAGAGCCCTGGGGCCGCAGCGACAGCTGAAACCCCCGGGGCTCCGCTGTGGTAGCGGTAGCTGGGAGCCCCTGGCCCTTTAAATCACCTCCGGAGCCCCCGGCTGCCGCTGCTACCCCGGGGCTCCAGCAGCAGGGCTCAGGCGGCCATTTAAAGGGCCCGGGGCTCCGCTGTGGTAGTGGCGGCTGGAGCGCCGGGCCCTTTAAATGGCCCCCGAGCCCTGGGGCTCCAAGCTGCCTCTGCGGCTGGTAGCTCCAGCAGTGATTTAAAGGGCCCTGGGCTCCTGGCCGCCACTACCGCATCTCAATTTAAAGGGCCCAGGGCTCGAAAGGCCCCGCCTCTTCTGGTTGGGGCCACGCCCCTTCTGGTCGAGGCCCCTCCCTCTGCTCAGGACTCCAGAGTACTGGTAAGTCCTTTAAGTTACTTTCACCCCTGACTGTAACAGTCTTACCATGGCGTCACAGACAGTCCCCATTTATCTTGCTGTGGAGTCACAGACAGTCTACCATTTATCTTGCCACACAGGCAAGGTGGACTTAGTGATAAATGGTCACTTACACTAAGAATCACAACATATTCCAGTTGCTTCCAGTCCCAAGAGACCAGTCATTTACCCCAGATCAATGGTTACCCTAGATCTTACACCAAAGACAATGCTTGTAGCCAATCCTGTAATAAACTAACTAAAGGTTTATTAACCAGGAAAAAAAATAAATGAGTTATTGACAGGTTAAAGCAAGCAACATGTACACACAAATGCAGTGCAATCTAAATCCTACAGTTGTAGAGCTCTGTCAATTCAGAATGTCTTTCAGGGTGACCCAGGGGTATCTCTGGCTTCAGTTTAGTGACTCTGGCCCTGCAAGAGTTCAAACAGCCAAGAGACAGAAAATTTTCTTGTCTGATTTATTTCTTTCATTCAGCCTCCAAGTCCATAGATGAGCTTGCCTGCATGTAGCATTTCCAAGATGCAATAGGACTATTCACCAATCCTTTGTATTGCAATGTTCCTTAATAGCTCATCTGTCTTTGATAGTTCTTCCCATCTGAGTTCACAAGTTTAGAGCAAACATTTTTGTAAGTTATAAAGCAAAACTTGTATATTTCCTTTATAGCATGGAATGCAGATGTAACAAATAAGATTAACACATTCAGCAATTTACAAACATTCTGTAGAGTTTAAACACTAAATACCTTTTCATAAGACTAGTACCTATTTTGAGCAACACTAACATATAAGTGAACTGGTCTGGTCTCCAGCTCTGAGTTTGTCAGTTCTTAGTGAATGCCTGCAACCTTGGCAAGAGCTGTCACTTGGTTTCCCAGAGTCACGATAACTGCTATGGTTTCCTGCCACATCAAATTGTGCACAATACCCTGAGTTCCAATGATCCCCCTACAGTGCTATAGTGATTTATTTTGACTTGTATCAACAGAAGGATATTAGGGGATACTTGGAATTCAATGCGTCGATACAAGTCTCATTCTTCCCCTGTGGCAATAAAGTGGCCTTGATTCAGAAAGAATTTGACGTTGCTATGCCACATTTTTTGGTTAATTATACAGTCCATGAAGTCAGTCTAATTTTTCCTTTCATTTTCTTATTTTGGATGGAAATGTCGATTCAAGGATCAAAGCCATGAATTCCATTACAAGCCACAGTTTTGGGGATCCAGATACTCTGTTTTCAATTGATCAAGTGTTAACAGACCATTCTGTGCCTTGTGCTAACTGCATTTGATTTGTAATGGCCATTACATCCAAACACAAACCAGCTTAATTTAATTTCAGACTGCTGCAAGTGAACACCAGCTGTGTTATTGATGAAGATGACTGGAATGTTCATCTGGAAAAGCCGTAAGGCCTCTGGGAAAATTACTGAATATTGAATTTAAGGTTGGATCTAGTGATTGATAGTTTGTTTTGCCAATTTCACCGCAGAAAGGATGGGCTTTGCCAGCTTCTATACATTCCGTAGTTTATTGAGCCAATAAGAAATATTTTACCCACTGTCTGTGTTTGCAGAGTATGCAGATTCTGAAATAACGTCCTGCAATGCAGACTTGATTTGCGCTCACACAACTATTTGGTAAACTCCAGATTGAAGGTCTGTCTTCAGCCAAAGAGTTTTTTTTGTGATTTTAAATATTTTTAAGGTTTAGGACAGCTGGCTGTGAATAAAGTGTGAAATGACTTCTGTCTGCTTAGGTAGCATGTACAACTGTCCCATAAAACACTCAGACCATGAGATGTTTGTAGAACTCTCATGTCAACCAAGTAAGTGGTAACAGTGACAACACAGTACATGCATCCGACGAAGTGGGCATTCACCCACGAAAGCTTATGCTCCAATACATCTGTTAGTCTTAAAAGTGCCACAGGACTCTCTGGTGCTTGACACAATATTTGTGGCAACATACAGTATACAAGTCATCGGGGCCTAATGATGCATACCCATGGATATTGAAAGGAAGTTATTTCAGAATCCCTATCTATGTACTCTGTAAACACAGGTAGTGGGTAAGATATTTCTTATTGGTCCGATAATCCACTGAACTGATGATTATTTTTGAAGATTCATGGGGAATGAATCACAGGACTGGAAAATGGGTTGATCTTTCAGTGACAATTGCCATCTAGAAAGTCCAAGTTCTTATCCAACATAAAAGACTCTGAAGGCTCTGTGGTTTGGGACCTGCCTATATCAGGGAGAGAGGTGGTCTCTATGTGATTCTACTACAGTTGCAATCAGTAGAGGTGTCTGAGGAGCCCCTGCAGAATGCAAAGTGAAATGGCAGTCCAGAAAAATTCATCAGCGGTGCTTAGGCCCCAATTCAGGCACGTGCTTAAGTACCTTGTTGAATGAAAGCCTTAATTTCTAATGCATGAGATTCAAATCCATTCACCTATCCACAAAAACACACTACTTTGATTTAATTCATCACACTAAAAGATCATATTGTTTGCGCAACGCCTAGCTCTGTAAGGTCTGATCCATGACTAGGGCTCCTAGACACTACAGTAATACAAATCAATAATAGAATTCATCCTTTTTCGAGCATATGTTTTGCACAATGCCAAGCACATTGTGTGTCCATATTTAAAGATGGTTGCCAGGCCCCCTTTAAATAGTGATCACAACAAAAAATAATGAACAAAGATCACCATGGAGAAGCTTCCCCGGGGAATCAAGTATGTAATTAATTTTATTCTGACTGGCAAACTGTATATTGACTTTATCCTGATGGACAAACGTTACTCAATAAAACTGAAAAGAGCAAGCAATCACTGTGTGAACTGAAAATAAAACCAGATAGAGGCTGATTTGAAGAGCAAAATTGATAAACATACTGAACTCTTCATCAGACGTATATAGCCTAACAACCAAGTGCAAGTTTGAAAGTTTTCTGCCAGTCACCTGGCAGGCTCACCCTCTTCTTTGTGAAATGCTGACAGTAATTTCATGAAGAAGAAGAAGAAGTTCAAAAATAGTTCAAACATTACTTCAGTGAAAGGACTGGAGATGCAAATTCTCCAGCATGTAGGAGTCTGTAGCTGCTGAACTACAAAATAATATAGGAAATGACATCCCTGTATCATGGCCTTATTCTGAATATGATTTTTATTTAGATTCTAATAAGAGAACTGCTCCAATAAGAGACCTGCCAGACTGTGTAACTTTGCAGGGAATCTTGAAAAAGACAAAGCAATGCAAACTGAGGGAGGATGGACTGAGACCACAATCACTAAACACTTCTTCACCTTAAAGAATCCACCAGTGCAGAGTCTTATAGAAACTCGGTTTAAGCCATTAAAAAATAACTCACCGCTCCACCTTCTATGTTGTCTTAATATTTCATTGCTACCTATTGCATTTTTAATACCAACTTTGCAGATGGCATTTCATGATACTCTGTCATGTGAATAGGGAAAAATGCTCTTTCCAAAAATACTCCTTCCACCTGGCTGCATCATCAGAGGTCTAAGAACACGCAGCCTTTTGTTTGTTTGGAGGTGATTCTACACTGCAGCTTCCTACTGTTCCAGCAATGCCTGTGTTGGGGAAAAAAAACCCAAAACCCACAACAAGTCTGCTTTCCTTATATCCTAGAAAAGTGAATTCTATGAAGATTAAAATACATGTATGATTATGGAGAGCGGTTGAAATAAGAGCACAAAGTGAATCAGTCATTTAACTGAGATCTGTCATTCCTATCAACTGGCATTCAAAAAGGTTAATGAATTTTACTGTAAGAACTGGTTCACATAGACTCTTCAATTTGTATATTTCTTGACTCAATCTGGATTTCCCCTGGTTTAATCTTTGTAAGAACTAATAGGCACAGTAGTTTGAATAGAGCCAGTCTGGATTATGTGCATTTAGGATACTAAGGAAATTAAAAAACTTCACTATAATTTGTCTTTGAAAAGTCTGGCTAGGCACCAGAAGTTTGGTGAAAACTAATTGTAGAACTGATCTTTAAATAAAAGAAAGAAGAGTGATGCTGGCAATTACCTCCTTGTAAAGTCAGCTTTGTGACTTAAAGTGGTGGAGTAAAGTAGTAGAAGAATGCTAAGAGGGAAATTATGTTGAGAGATCTGGAGGATAAAGGAACCATGGTGAATATGCAATGTGGAGTTTTTAAAGAACAGATTTTTTTAGAGAGAGAGCGCGAGAGAGAGAGAGATTAAATGAGTATTTGAAGTGGTAAGTATGGCACTTGGATTTTGGAGAGAATTTTGTAACCGTGACTCTTGATCTTAATATCAAAATTAGTTGAAATTGGTCTGAATGTGAATACCATCACATGGATTGAAAGCTAGAGCTGGTCACGAATTTTTTGAAACTTTAGTGAAATGGAATTCTTGTTTTCTGGTCTGCCCTACTGAAAACTGCCTGAAGGATTGTGTGTCTGTTTCCTTGTTTTCATGGACATTAAATTAAATGCAAATTGAAGACTAAGTGAAAACTACAGCATCTATTCAACAAGGTCAATTCAATACATGTATTTATCACCTCAGAACAATGACACTTCAAAAAGGATATTCTATGAGCAACTCCCTGCCTGTTTATCACAAGTACGTTAGAGGGGAAGTTCAGTGCAACAAGACTTTATTTTTCCTAGGAAAGGTATGATCATGAATTGAATAGTCATTTGTTTAGGAAGGCATATAAATAAAAAGTGAGAATTAAAACAATAGATAAATTAAGATAAGATAAAGATATTTCAGCTTCATTTATGTTCAATAACAGACTAGTAGGACAGATAGTTATGGTTGTTTTTTTTTTTCCAGCCCATTTTATCACAGATTAAACAAATGGGCTAGTTATCTGTTAGTTAAAATAGATCGTGCCTAGCACAATGAAGTCTTGGTCCACGATTGGGCTTCCAAGGCACAGTGGTAATACAAATAATAAGATATTTACAAGTAAGGAAGTTACCTTAAAATTCTTTCTATACAACCAATATTGTGGTGATCCAAAATTAGTATGATGTCTAAATTTAAGTGGGATCAGCTACAGGCCACCACAAATCATCAAGAATCCATTATATGGAAGCATTTGTACTATAAACTACTATTATGGATGATTTAAAACGTAAAGCAGAATTTGAAGTATTTGAGCAACTGTAACGAAGTTGTGTGTCACAAATATTTAGAGACAGATCCTCAGCTGGTGTAAACTGTCATATCTTCATTGACATCAAGTGAGCGATGACATTTTAAATCAGCTGGGGAACTACCTCAAATATATTATATGAAGAGTGTGAATGTGAGTGAGAGAGAGCGCATGTTTATGCACATTTGACTTAGTTTTCATTCCATACAACAAGAATAAGTGGCTATTTAATCATTTAAGAGAAAACACAAACTTCTTATTGAACAGGGTAAAAACATATTTTCAGCCATGTGTGTTTAAGCAGACACCAAATTGTCGGTGGCAAGATCTTTTCCACAAGGATCAATCTGGTAATTTTCCCTATATGTATAGATAATAATTTTAGTGTTTATGAGGCTTGTACTGGAGACCTCGCTCATTTCTGTTTATGCTCTCCCAAGTGCCTGCAATTCCGCTGCTAAACGGTTAATGAGATGAATAATTATAACTAGTAATTATTTGAAGCACTCAGACTGCCATCAAGAGGTTGCACTTGTCATTATCGCTGTCAGTTTCTCTCATACAAATATGTAAAGTGTCTAATACACAGGAAGAATATTCAAGTTGTATGTATTTAATTAGAAGCAGAGCAAGAAAGGAGAAGGGTTGCCCTACCCGTAGGGAAGTGACATCATCAGAAAGATGGCTGTCAAACAAATTACGTGCTGGTGTGTGACAGAACATTTGGTGAAACTGATCCTGGTGCAGAGTGCCAATGTGTGGGTCTCTACACCTTTGACAGTGAGGCTGAATGGAGGTAAGAGGTAGTGATGGAAAGCCTGGGGCAAATGTTCCTCACATACCCTGTGCACTGAGGAGGGTGCCTGTGCGCTAGTCCTATATATATATTGTGGAAGTCGGCAGCCTGAGCATGGCTGGTGGACAGAGGAAAGGGATCCATTATTATAAAGAGTATATGTTGTAAAGACCCTAAAGGCATGTGGCTGCTCCCATTGGCTGGAGAAGCAGCTGACAAAAGGTAGATGGTGCTAGTATAGATGGTCTTGCTAGTTCTTTTAATCTGAATGTATCTGTATTAGATCTTGGTGAAATGCCTATTGTTTGCTGCGATACCTTTCTTCTAGGAAGTATAGCATTTTGCCAGTAAAGTTTGGTTTGCTTTAGTCTCTCTGTAGGATTGATGTATTTTTTAGGTGCAGAGCTGCTGCCTGCAGATAATATCCACAATATAAATAAATACATGACCTGGAGACAAAACGTTACATTCCACACTTTTGCATCATGCAATGATCTTACGACCCAGCTTTTCAAATGCATGACTTTTCTGTTTTACCTTTGATCTGTCAATGTTACTGGTTGGAAAGCATCTGTGCACTTGCTATTGCTACCCTAATTCATGAGAATACAAAGATGCATACATTTTTCTATTCAAGAAACACTTATTCTAGGAATAAACCAAAGCCCTAGCTGTATTTGCTGCTGATTGAGAAACAGCTCTTGTGCAAAGCTTTGAACATATCATTCCCCAAAGCAGGAATATCAGCTGCTTGTACTGGGCCCTGGAAAATACAGAAGAGCAAATCCTTGACTTGTAACTCATGAGAGAGCCAAAATAGATGAGCAAGAGGGTGACATCTTGACTCCATTGAAGTCAATGGCAAAACTCTGATTGATGGAGCCAGGGTTTCACAAGGAGACTCTAGGCCTGATTCTTATTTACATTAAGGCCCTTTACATCACTCTGGCTGTGTAAAAGGGACTTATATTACTTACATTCACTTTAAGGCCCTTTTACACTGCCAGAAAAGAATAAAGGAGTCTTATTATAAATAAGAATCAGGTCCATTTTGTCAACCATGTTGGATTGTGACTTGGAAAATGCTTTGTGGTGCTGAGGCTTTGGAGAAGTTAAAAAGGAAGGGAGTAGTGCATTTTAAAGTTCTCTGAGGTTAACTTGAGGAAAGATCTCAGCTAACATTGGCAACTGAATTTTAGGGAAAAGAACTAATGAAGGAACCGCAAATGACTGTATGTATGGAATTACCGACAAGGCCAACCACTCATAAGAAAGTGAATGGGGAGCAATCATAATAAAACTTTTTTCTTTTCAAGTGGTATTTGAAAGAATTTTTGTTACTGTTCTTTTAATATATATAATATATAAGTAGCCCAGGGAAATAAACTTGTACCAGCAGGGTGTTCCTTGCAGTTGCTTTCCACAAGGACCTGGTGGAGAGGGAGGGTCTTCAACGACAGGGATTCCACAGCCTCCCTTGTAAGGATGTTGTGATTCTTAACTACCTGTAGAGTTAGAAAGTTTTTATATATATATATATATTTGCAGATCTGGTGAAGTAGTCTGGATTTGATCTCTCAGGCTGGGCAAGTGCGGTTTCTGTGGAAGTTATATATATATAATCAGAGAGAGAAAGAGAGAGATCCGTCCTGAGTGCCTTTGACATAATGCAAAATACTGAGCCGTCAGAAAAAAATTAACTTCCACAGAAACCGCACTTGCCCAGCCTGAGAGATCAAATCCAGACTACTTCACCAGATCTGTAAATATAAGCCCCCTGTGTGCTCTTCCTCCCTAAAAGGCTGAATAAAAAGATGGGTCTTTTTATGTACCTGGGAACTCAATAATATATTGGGCCCATTTCGGACAATGGGGACGGTGGGAAGTGTGAATTCCAAAGCTGAGGAATAGAGACTATCCTCCCAACAGATCCCACTCTTATTTGGAGGGTCATGTGCCTCCATAGACTGACTGCAGCCAGATGAGATGTGGTTCCTTGGGTGGGAAGGTCCTGAGATATTTAGGTTTTTCACAGATTATAACCAATGCTTGAAATATCACCTGGACACCAATCAGCCGTCAACACTGAATCCAAAGCACCAGTGTTGTGTGCTCTTGCACAATGCAATGCTTAGCAAGTAGCTGCTGCACTCAACATTAGCTTGTTGCCAGGGAGATGTGTTTATTGCTGAAAACAGGCCTTGAGTATTCCCACTGGCAGCTGGATCCAGAAAAGTGAAATCATGGCTAAGAGTCCTACCCACCAACAGAACTGCAAGCAGGGACCCTTATTCTGAAGCTGAGCCCTAATGGCATCCATTGGGAGCTTTGCCTTCAAAGAAGTCTCATGTGGGAGTAAGGAAAGATGCACACAGATCTGTTTAAAAGGGTAGGTCTGGATTTTGTAATACTAGATTCATTGAATAATGAATTTTAAACCGGTATACAGATGCTAAGGGAAACCAGAAAATCACTGACACAGGAAAAGAATAGCAGAAAGTTTAATTGGGGTCATGTTATACATGAATATTTACATAATTTTCAGATGATAGTGGAAAGCTTCACAAATGCCAAAGGCTTGTCTGAAAATGTGCACTGTTGTGTGCTGTCCGTTGTCTCTTCTACAGTGTTTATTGATCATTATTTTATTTCAAAGTTTTCTTACCAGTCAGGCAGAAACAATAATACCATGCAACATAAGTGACTAAACCACAAATAGGTCATAAACAAAGTAGTTTGTGAACAACCCATAGACTGAAAATGAACTCAGACTATTCAGCGAATGTTTAGAACAACAAATAAATTCACAGCAATCAGGATCGTTTTGTGAAAGATTTCCTTATGTTCACAAGAAAATATTTACACCAAAAGTGTTGATCAACTTTAGTTACAAGTCCCTGCTGATATTCTTCTATGCTATTGATGGGATAGGTCCAACTTGCATTTCTTGTGCATTATTAACACTTCAATCTCCCTGGTCATTCTATTACATGTACATTGGCCAAACCGGACAGTCTCTCCGCAAAAGAATAAATGGACACAAATCGGACATCAGGAATGGTAACATACATAAGCCAGTAAGTGAACACTTCAATCGCCCTGGTCATTCTATTACAGATTTAAAAGTCAGTATCATTGAACAAAAAAACTTCAGAAACAGACTTCAAAGAGAAACAGCAGAACTAAAATTCATTTGCAAATTTAACACCATTAATCTGGGCTTGAATAGGGACTGGGAGTGGCTGGCTCATTACAGAAGCAGCTTTTCCTCTCCTGGAATTGACACCTCCTCATCTATTATTGGGAGTGGACTACATCCACCCTGATTGAATTGGCCCTGTCAACACTGGTTCTCCACTTGCGAAGTAACTCCCTGCTCTCCATGTGTCAGTATATAATGCCTGTATCTGTAACTTTCACTGTATGCATCTGAAGAAGTGAGGATTTTACCAACGAAAGCTTATGCTCAAATAAATCTGTTAGTCTTTAAGGTGCCACCAGACTCCTTGTTGTTTTTGTAGAAACAGACTAACACAGCTACCCCCTGATACTTGAAACGTACCCCTTGACTCCGGCATGGTACGGCATCAGTGAAATTGCTGTGGTCTGGCGATGATGTAATCTAGCATGTATTAATGGTCCCAGAATTCCAAGATGGTAATACAGGTGATATGTTTATACACTAAAAATTCTGGGAGAGATGACCTTTTAAAGATGTACTTCAAATCAGTTACACCATCAGAGGAAGCTATCTGAATATGTGAACATTAAGGTTCTGATCCAAATCCTGTTTAATTTAGTGAAGAGAGTCCCATTGACTTCAGTGGGGTGTGGATCAAGCTGTAGTTAAGAGGTTCTGAACTGGATCAGATGATGCTCAGCATTTTGCAGGGTCCGGCCCTTTGAATACACTTGAGAGCCCAAGTAAAGATTTGAAGCCTCTGAGAAGAAAATGCAACTATTTTTTTTTATAAACCTTTAGCCCCTTCCTCCACCTACCCAAACACAATTTTGTGAACTTTGAGAATGGTCCTTTGTGCATTAAAATATATTTGCTGTTGAAATGTTATTAAATTGAAAACCAGCCTGTGTCTTTTTCAAAGGTCATAGTCACTGAAGTAAAACACACAGCACATGTGTTTGGCATTGTGGTGTTCTTCAGCATGAATCCACGAACAATCCTGTGGCTGAAATTTTTAAAAATACAAATCTATATTTTTAGTAGAGGAATTTTTTTTTGTTTCTTAGAAAAAAAACTCAAATTGAAATTTAAAAAACCCTTAAAAATCAACCTGATTCTCCCCCCCCCCCTCACACCCACACACCCACCCAGAAATGGTCCACATTTCTTCACAACTATGAGAGCTAGAAATGTGCATTTAAAAGAGAGAGAGCTGAGGTTTTAAAGAGCACAATTTTGTAGCAAGGAGCGAATTAGGCAGCAAATTCAGTGACTGTGGAGTCAAAGAGTCCAGGGGGCCCTGAAACAATGCTTCAGATACTACAGCACTAGGCCTGGCAGACGTACCAAGATAAAAATGATAGGCAGGCAGGTAGGTTTTTGAAATATGCAATGTGTACTGCATTAAACATAGTGGATCAAATTCTGCCTTCAATTATAGTCATGTCATCCGCAGTTAATACATACATATAAATCTTTGTAATATATTCCCCTAGGTCTGAGATTTGGACCCCACTTCTAGCTTTTGAATATAGTTGTTTTCTAGAATGTCACAGTAACTGGAGAGAGAGAGATTTATAAAATATTTAGTCAGTGGATTACCAAAGATATAACTGAGGGTAGAATCTTGTCCACATTCCTTGTGAAATATGCTCTTGTAAATACAGGATGAACCATTAAACTCCAAAACCAAAAATTCACCTAGTATTAATTTGTCAAATAAAAATGTAATTTTCCTGACATTATGTCACCTCAAGCTGTAAAATACAAAAGCCAGAAAGGGATTACAGATTTTAAGTCACCTGTTACTTTCACTTAGGAGCACCGCGGGTGCTTTTAGCCCTGCTAGAAGTGAAAACTCATGAATACACTTCTGAAATTGCCAGTCTGCAATAACAAATTCAATTGTCCTTAAAGTTTCAATTGACTGATACACAAGGTCCCATAGCAGAAGTGGAGGAGGATTATTTGTTGTTACAGCTAATGATTGTTTGCTCTCAGCTCGTTAATTTTAAAACCAGTCCATCCATCCTGTGTCCATTATATTGCTTTGCTTTTTTCCTCTTCCGTTCCCATTTGCCAATATAAATCAGATGAAGAGAAAGCTGAAATTGTTTCCTTCATGGTAATTGATTTAGGCTTGCATTTTAATACAGGGCATTTATTAGATTTTTTTCCTGTTCTCAGTACAGTTAAAAGCCGGTAGAGTTTCTTCACACAGACTCAGAAAAAGGAGTGTGGTTGTTTACATGGACCTACCTGACAATGCAAAAATAGCAGAATCCCAGATAGTCTGAGGATCTGAAAAGCATCTACTTTCTTTATGTTCATAAAGACATTATCATCAATAGGGCTTTACCAAATTCATAGTCCATTTTGGTCAATTTAACAGTCATAGTATTTTAACAATCATAAATTTCATGATTTCAGCTATTTAAAGCTGAAATTTCACGGTGTTGTAATTGTAGGGATCCTGACCCAAAGAGGAGTTGTGGGGGAGTCACAAGGTTACCGTAGCGGGGTTTGCGGTACTGCTATCCTTACTTCTGCGCTGCTGTTGGCGACCAGGGCCGGCTCCAGGCACCAGCCGAGCAAGCTGGTGCTTGGGGCAGCAGATTGAATGAGCCGGCATTCCGCCCAATCCTAGGGTGGCACAGCTGCTTTTTTTTTTGTTCTGCTCCGGCCGCCCTGTAGGGGGCGGCAGCGCGGAGGACGGGAACGCCCTGCAGTAAGCCCAGCAGGGGACTCCTCATCCTTCCCTCCCCGCCGACTGGAGCGGAGCCCTCCCAGCAGGCGGCGCAGCACGACGGGAGGGGCCGTGTGGCAGCGCCCCGCTGTAGCCCTGGTCGCCCCCCTTCTTTCTCTCTCTCCCACTTGCTTGCTCTCCCCCTCCCCCCTGCTAACTGGTCCCCCTGCACCCGCACTTTTTTTTTTTTTGCTTGGGGTGGCCAAAAAGCCAGAGCCAGCCCTGTTGGTGACGGTGCTGCCTTCAGAGCTGGGCAGCTGGAGAGCGGTGGCTGCTGGCTGGGAGCCCAGCTTTGAAGGCAGAGCCACCACCAGCAGCAGTGCAGAAGTAAGGATGGTATGGTATTGCCAGTTTTACTTCTGCACTGATGCCTGTAGAGCTGGGCCCTAAGTCAGCAGCTGCCACTCTCCTGTCACATGCCTCTGAAGGCAGCAAAGAAGTAAGGGTGGCAATACCAGGGCCCCACTTAAAATAACCTAGCAACCCCATGCAAATCCCTTTTGGGTCAGCGTCTCCTATTTGAGAAATGCTGGTGTCCCCCATGAAATCTGAATAGTACTGGATAAAAGCACACAAAAGACCAGATTTCACTGGGGAAGACCAAATTTCAAGGTCCGTGACATGTTTTACATGGCTATGAATTTGGTAGGGCCCTAATAATCAACAGGCGGTAACACATGCTCAGCTGATGTTCAGCAAAGTTTACGTCAATCGCTACTCCTAGACTAAAGGAAAATGTATGTCAGGTTTGATCCTGCAAAATGCTGAGTATCTCCTCCAGCATGTTCCGTTTCCTCCTCCACTCCCACTGCAAGTGGTGCCCACTGCCTTGCAGGATTGGATCATCAAAGGTTTAGGGACTGACTGTCTCCCTCTCTTAATTTGAGAGCAGGAAATTCAGATTTGGCAGAAGGGACACAGAAAGGGTAAATGCTGGATCTGTGGCTTCCTTTTCCACTGATCCTGGGCATGGAGGTAGTGAGGCTAGAAAAAACAGTGTCTCTGTGATACTGTCCCACCACCCACTCATTCCTGCCTGAGCTTGCCGCTATTTTCGATTCTTCCGGTGTGCTGCTCTCATCAGCATCAAGGATCTTCGCATCAGGGGCTCTGTCATTGAAAGGTGAGGAGCACCCTTAATTCCTATTCAAATGAACAGGGATCGAGGGCAATAGCACCTTGCACAACAAGGCTGTACAATGAGCAGAATATGTAACAGAACCAGCTGTTTTAAAGTAAATGTACTGCTCATGTAAGGTGCAGGAAATGGAAGCCTTTCCAGGTCTGAACTGGAGACTTTTGTTGTTTGTATTTCCTTGCCCCTGCAAGGATTATCTGCTTCCTATTCATTATCTGCTCCTTTTTTGGAAGTGGGTCTAGATGGGGCAAATACCATGCTCTATTGAATTCATTAGCCAAACTCCCACTAGGAGTTGGCTTGCAGTCTTTGACTGCACTGGATTTTATGTTGTCTGCCTTCAGAACTAAAGGAGGACTTCCTTCTCCCTATCACTTCTTTCACATTGTTCGTTCTCCTGCAAGGTCCTTCCTTTTCTGAGCTCTGAACTGCTCAGAATATCTAGATATGTTTCTGGCTCAAAGTAATCAGTTGTAATTAGGCCATGGGGGAGAACAAGCCACCAAAATGTGTGGGACAAGGTACTTCACCAGACTTTGAACCCCCTTGTACCTTGGTTTGTGTCTGCTTGGCAGCTGTCAGCATACAGAGAAACACTTTGCTCTCCCCGTCATAACAAGTGCTAGTGGTCAGCCATTCAGTCACCCTCACAAACTCCACTTGCCAGACAGTGACAACAAGTGCAAGTTTTTGTTTAAAAATGGGATTTCATTCAATGCTGAGGGCTTTCGTAATTAGTAGGGAACATTGGGCTAACATACCAGTGGTAGTGTTAGTTGTTGGCTATGTGATTGAATTATTATGGATTCTCTGCTGAAACAGTTAGTGCAGCCATGTGGCTCCAAACCTTCAAACACATGTGCTTAATGTTAAGCGTATTAGTAGTCCAGTTGCCTCCAATGAGATGGGCTTAATATTAAGCATATGTGCATTTTCAGGAGTTGATACTTGCTGTTGAGTATATAACAGTATTGGTTGTTAGAGCTGTGGGAGTGGGGGGGTCGGGCGGAAATGGAAGGGAGGGTGAACCTAAAGTGGTAAAGGAAATGTCCTAAAACTATGGGTGAGACTATGCCATGCCTCCAGGAAGCACAACCCACACAGGGACAGGCCAGGTGGAGGGGTTTAATCCACCTTTGCACCTTCAGGATTTTGGATTCTGAACTGTTTGGGGGCTGGTATGACTCCTAGTGTAATTGAGAGAAGCCCCAGCAGCTGCTCTGAACTCTAATGGCCCAGCTCGGGCAGCCTAGTTGCAGCCTCACAACCCACAGATACTCCAAATGCCCACAGCAGTATGCACTACAGGGACTCCCCTCCCATGCCCAACCCCACTCCTAGCACAGCCCCTACACTGAAGCTTGCAAGAGGGCCTATATAAGCCTTTCTGCAGCAACTCTAAGCAGTGCCTGCACCAGGGGAATCCTATGGTCTCTCTACACCACTCAAGAAGCATATAGGGACCACTGGTGGCGGGAGAATCCCTCCCCATGCATTTAGCAGGTTCACCACCAGAGTTGAATGCTATTTTGATGTTAATTCTCCCGGGTGAGTGGGGATGTATTGGGTGTCAATGTAACAAGTTTCTGAAAACTAGTGGCACATGGGCTGCAACTTTTAGGACTTAAACCCAACTACTACTATTACAAGAGGTATCCTTTTCTTACTGGTCCCTGGATGAGTATTGTAAATATACATTCAGGTAAGTCCACTTCCAGAGTGATATTAACGTTGCTTCTTTCAGGAAGTTATAAACTTTCCTGTGCTTTAAATCAAAATTCAATAATAATAATAATAAAAAATTAATAATCAAATTGGGCTTTGTAGTATACCAGAAATAATTGTGTTAGAACTCATGAACTTGACAGATTATCATCATCTGGGAAGTGTCCAACATTTTAATGAGAAGTTCTTTGACGTAAGCACCCACTAACAACAGAACATCAATATGTATACATTTGCACATGCAGAATGTTTCAATAATTCAAAGAACAAGATAATTATGTTTTCCCTAGGATAACAGGGGACCGTGAAGGTGTTGGAGGAAAAAATGTTTCTACAGCTATGAAGTTAATTCATCGACATGTTTACATTACCTGGAAATAGTGAAATGATATGTTAATTTATGCAAATGCCTCCTTGAATCCTAAAATAATGTCTAGCTAAGATTTGTAGCTGTATAGGTAGTAGGCTAGATAGGGAATAGACAATAGGGGATGTGCATGTTTTAGGGATGTAGTAAGTTATAGAAGGCTGAAAGGTAGAGCTGGTCACAAATTTTTAATTAAATCCTTTTAAAATGAAAAATGTTTAATTTTGATCTATTTTTCAGTAAAATAATTTGAAACTCTTTTCATTTCAAATCATTTAATTGACCATCAGAAAAATCCACAATATATTTAGAAGGAAACAAAAATTATTTTGAATTTTTTTTGGTGTGGAAATTAATTCCCATTTTTGATCAGCTTTACTCCAAGGTTAGAACTCCAGCTCCCATGAAATCACAAAAACCAAAGCCAGAGTGTGGTTATGACAGCACTGGATTCATAGAGTCCACATTTGTATTCTGAACAATCCACTTCAGAAAATAACCTTGGTGGAGAGATGCAAAAAGCCTGATTCTCTGTTGTCCTGCACCTTGGCTAGTGATTGATAAGAGAACAATAAGCATGCAAAGTACATGTAAAATGCTGCTCAATCAGATAGGGAGCATTTTACACCAGTTTGGCACTAGTGTAAATGACTATACACTGCACAGGGCAACAGCGAATCAGGTGTTTTGACATTTGGTAACCAGTCTTCCTCCTGGGTGTTCATAAAAGACTGGAAACACCACTGCTAGGCAGCAGACCCTCCGCTGCAATGGAACAGGAGGGGTGTGGCACACTCCCAGAAGAGCAAGCAAGGATTTTAAATCAATGAAGCACAAGGACAAAAAAGAAAAAGGGGAAAAAAGTAGAAGATAAAATGTCAGCAGGAACTATCCCGTCTTTGGAGCAAATGATGCGCTGACTTAAAATTCGTATTTGCTGTGTGTTGGATATTATCAGCTTGTAACATTTTTCTTTAAGGCACGGGGCAAACCCACTTGTCTTTCACACAGCAGTAATGCAACTGAGGTTTAATGGGACCATTAATGTAAAGCTGAACGTGATGAGGGTGGATCTCTCTCTTCGGAGTGGCTTTGGCTGACCTGAGCCATCTTTAAAAGTTGAATATTGTGAAGGCTGAGTGGCTTAGACTGAAGCAGAAGCCACAGAATATCTTAGGCTATGTTTACACTACCACTTAAGTTATACCAACATATGTCACTCAGGATGTGAATAAGCCACCCCCTCCCCCCCGAGTGACGTAAGTTACACCGACCTAAGTGCCAGTGCAGACAGTGCTATGTCAGCGGGAGAGAGCTTCTCCCACAGACATAGCTGCCACCGCTTGTTGAGGTGGGTTAATTAAGTCGAAGGCAGAGCTCTCTCCCATTGGCTTAGAGCGGTTATACTAGAGATCTTACAGCAATGCTGCTGCATCGGTACAGCTGTGCCACTGTAAGCTCTCTAGTGTAGCTATAGCCTTAGAAAACTCAGGCTTCTAGGTCTTTCCAGAATGTCTCATTTAGTAATTTAACTGGCTTATGAAAGAAAAAGGAGAGTAGGAAGTACTTTAATGTGAAGATATTCCTGTTGAATGGCTGTTTGGAGGCCACTGAGATAAGCTCATGGTCTAGATTCAATTCCAAATAGAAATATATCCATACTGCACAACCTAGCATAATGAAAATTACTTTGCAGCTTTGTTGTCAGTCTCAACAGAGAGGCCAAAGAATTTTTAGGCCTCCCTCATGCCCTAGGAATAAGACAAATGAGAAGGCTTATGCTCTTATAGCATCTACTGCGTCTGTTCTGTAATTAAACCGAAGACTTCAATTTCCAGTGCTCCCTGTCCCATGGCTTTGATGAGGCTTACCTTTACTTTCAAACAGTTGATATGGGCAGTCTCTATTCTGTTCTTTACATACCTCCATTTTCATTTAGGTAGCTGCTTATCTTCTTTATTGCCATCACACAGCTAGCTGTCATTACCCCAGTCTACTGTAAACCTATTCTGAGGGCACCAGCTTGCTGCATTGTAGCATCGTTCCCAAAGATACCATGGCAATGGCAGAGAGAAATGCGGAGTTATCTAAAATGGGAGTCCGACCTAAAAATTGACCTCCTCCTCTTGTTTAAACAAACCTGAATCTGAGCAGATGTATGCATTGTTTCGTGGCTTTACAAGCCCCATAGAGAAGAGTTGATGATTTGATGAATAAATGTATAACAGGATAAACAGAGTGAAAGGATTTTGCTGAGCATTAAAATCATCTCATCAAACTCAGGTGTGATTATTTTGTCAGAAGTTTAAAGGGAGAAATGAGTAGGCAGAAAGATTGGGGTATTCACCAGATTCCGAGCATTTCCTGTCACAATAAATACTTTTTTGTGAGCTAACTGAAAAAGCAATGATGCTTGCATGCTGTTCAATTTTTTCCACTTTGTGGTGACCTTGAAAACCACTACGTGACAACCAAAGGGTAGAGCACAGTTCAGTTTATAATGCAAGATCCAATGAGAGACATAAAAAGTAAACATTTCAAAAGCATCAAAGTGATTTGGGATCCTAAATACCAGTTTAAAAAATAATGTAGGAGCCCAAGTCACCTTGAAAGTCAATGGGACTTTAGGTCCTGGATGGTTTATCATTATAAGACCTGATCCTTTAGTTCTGAAGTCAGTGGGAGTTTTGCCTAAATAAGGACTGATGGATGAGTTTATAATATACCCAAGGGCAGTGAGCCAGGAGTCTGAGATTATAAACAGTATTCTTAATCATCTACAGATATTCACATAAGCGTATGCACACTCTGACCGTTTTGAATTGAAAATTAGGTTAATTCATATTTTACAAGGCTCTACAAATGTAAAATCTTCTATGAGGTCTAAACATTTATTGTTGTCTTCTTATAGTGTGACTTTCATTTGTGGTGCCTCAAGGTCACAACTGAGATCAAAGAGACAGCCCCTGTGTCAAAGAGCTAAGTAGACAAGACAGACAACAGGTAACAGAGGCATGGATCACACATCAAGTCAGTGACAAAGCCAGGTCTGGAACCCAGAACTTATGACTCCCAGTTAGAGCTGGAGAAACAACTGATTTTCAGTTCACTGAAAAATAAAATTCTGTTGGAGCAAACCAAATCTGGCATTTCTGGAAGTTTTGGAAAATTAAAAAAGTCCGTTTTGGGTCAAGTGAAACATTTTGTTTGTAAGCGTTTTAAAGGGCTAGAGTCACAAAATATCCAGAGGAGGAGAAGATGATGGTAACCACCAACCAATAAGTATTCTGGCATAGGGTCCAGGGCCGGCTCCAGGCACCAGCCGACCAAACATGTGCTTGGGGCGGCACCTTGGAAGGGGCAGCCAATCTTGGGGTGGTGGGGGGCGCTCAAGGTTTTTTGTTTTTTTGGTTCGGTGGGGTGGCGATCAAGGTTTTTTGTTTGTTTGCTTGTTTTTGTTTCAGCGGCGCGGCACTGGGGGAGCGGGGGCTTCAGTGGCGTGGCGCTGGGGGGGACAGGGGTTGGCGCGGCAATTGGGGTTTGGGCGGTGCGGCGCTCGGCGGGGGGGTGTTTGGGCAGCCCAGCTTGGTGGGAGGCGGGGGTTTGGGTGGCCTGGCGTGGGGTTTGGGCGGCGTGGCGCTCGGGGGCGGGGGGGGGGTTTGGCAGCCTGGCCTGGTGCTCGGGGGGGGGGGGTGTTATGGTGGAGCGGTGCTCTTTTTTTTTTTTTTTGCCTGGGGCGGCAAAAAATTTAGAGCCGGCCCTGATAGGGTCTTTCTAAATCCCTCCTGTTGAAGCTGTTCCATTTTGCATAACTACTTAAATATATATTGGAGCAGGGGTTCTGGAACCAGGGTTGTCTTCTGTCTAAAGTGAACGGCCTAACCATTGAGCCATAGCATCAGTCTTGCTTTTTGTCTAACACAATGACTATTTAAGTATTTTATACACAATGGAACAGCTTCAACAGGAGAGATTGAGAGAACCTCACCTGTAGCCTGATGGTTAGGGTTCTCACGTGGGAGAGGAAAGACCTGTATTCAAAGTCGTTGGAGACACTGGAGACACCACCTCAGCTGAGATGAAGGCAATCTCGGTGGTTCCAGAGGAACCACCAGATCCCACTCATACTCCTCCTCCTCAACTGGATCAAAAGGCAGCTCCAGATGCCTTCTTGGAGAGGAGGGATGGGATGACTCCCTAGCAGACTGGACTAGATCTGAGGGAAGATACAGATCCCATGGTCCCCAGTATGGCCAATAGGATAGATCAAATGGGGTTTGCTGAGGTTCCTATAGCATGGGGTACCAGTGTGTCTGAAGCAAGTGACAAGATGGAGGTTGGTCCAGGCCTCCTGTCCATGAAGGCGTATCTTAAAGGAGGAAATAATGGTTCTTTGGGTATCTCAGAATCTCCCAAGGAAGAGCGAGTCAATTCTGGATCCAACGGTGGTACTGACAGTGCAGCTGGAGGGAAGTCATAACCCAAAGATGGAATAGGAAACAGAGTCCTTCCAAAAGTCGTCTCTCCTGGTGAGGACCTCTCTTGAGGAAGGGACCCAATGGAACAGGAGACACTTGATCTGGGAAAGCAAAGATGTCTTCTACCAGAAGATGTCCTCCACCAGAGCTGCAGTAGAGAGAGTCTATGCCCCAGCTCTGGAAGACACAATGCATACCACAGGTAACTGATGCTTTTGATGATTGGACTTTCGGTGCTTGCAGATTCCAGGGTTTGGGTTTAGGAGGTATTGCCTACCTGCTGCCAAATCAAAACCCAGTGCCAATGGAACCAGAATGTGCTAGCGGACACTCTCAACAGACATTTTGCTGTCAACCCTGAGTGAGAGCTACATGACTCTGTGGTGAACAGTACTTCTGCTGTATGACAGATCCCCCACCAGAGACCTGTTCACCTCCCAAATGAACAGAAAGTGTGGCATATACTGCTCAAAAGAGCACTATTTTGCTACTTGCAGGGCAATGGTCTACTTTTTCCACTGTCAGACCACCTGAACTATGCCTTCTTTCCACCCCCACTACTGCTTTGGGTCTTATGAAAGATTTGGTGGGACAGGGCACCAGTCATCTGCATTTCCCCCAACTGGCACAGAGAGTTTGTTTCTGAGCCTCCTATGCATGTCATCTTGGGCACCATTATTCCAACATTTTCTGATCTCCTGACCCCAGGAAATGGCAAGATCAAGTATCCATGCCCTGTCCGCTTTATCACAGGGCTTGGTTTTTGCATGGGCATCTCCTTAGAACAATCATGTTCTGAAGCTGTAGAGATCATCCTTTCTAATAGTAGGAAGGATTCCGATAGAAAATATTTTCTAGCCAAGTGGAAACTTTTTTCTAACCGGGTGACTCAAAGATGTATATCCCCAGATTTTGTGAATATTCCTCTCATTCTGGGTTACGTTCTTTCCATAACGACAGTTTGTCCATCAGCTCCTTTCGGGTTCACCTGGCAGCAATCGATGCATGCTATCCACCTTCTTAGGGCTATTTGACTTTTGCACACCCGCTGATTAGCAAATTCTGGAAAGGCCTAATAGAACCTTTCCACCTAAAAAAGCTGACTCCTCAATGGGAATTGAACCTTGTTCTCTCCATACTCACTAAGCCTCTCTTCAAACCACTAGCTTCTTGCTCCATGTCTCTCCTATCTATGAAGGTTGCATTCTTTGTAGCCATCACCTCAGCCAGGAGTGTTGGTGAGCTTGGAGCATTAGTGGCCAATCCTTATTCCATAAGGACAAAGTTTCATTACATTTACATCCTAAATTCATCCCCAAAGTTCTTTCAGACTTTCTCCTGAACCAGTCTACCGAGTTAACTGTGTTCTTCCCAAAACCACCTGCATCCTCAGAAGAAAGGAGGCTCCATTCCGTGGATGTTCAGTAAGCCTTAGCCTTTTACCTGCAGAGAACAAAGCCAACCAGGAAGTATCCCAGACTTTTTGTCTCCATAGCAGAAAGGGTCACGGGTCAGGCTATAAACTCTCAATGACTCTCAAAATAGATCTCTGGCTGTATTTTGCTTTTCTATCAGCTAATTTCCCCCCTTCTTTGGGGGTAAGGGCTCATTTCAGAAGAGTGCAAGTGATGTCTAAGGCATCGCTTCAAGAAGTGCCTCTATTTGATATCTGCAAAGCAGCTATGTGGAGTTCTAGCCACACATTTGTGAGACATTAGGCTTTGGTACAGGATTCTTTGGCTGATGCATCTTTTGAAATGGCAGACCTTTGTTCGGCTCTGCCATCTACATCTTCGCACCCTCCTCCTATTTAAATATTGCTTGTCAATCACCCACAGTGGCATACACATAGGACCAGCACTTGAAGAAGAGAAAGTTACTTACCTTACAGTAACTGAAGGTTTTCGAGATGTGTGGTCCCAGTTTCTATTCCACTACTGGCCCTCCTTCCCTTCTGCTTCAGATCATCTTTTGGTTCATAGTAAGGAAGGAACAGCAGAGGTTCTTGATCTCCTTGGTTGGAGGCACCAGGTGAGCAAGGGTGCATGTGCAGCCCAACGGACATTGCTTTAAAAAATCTCTGCTCCAGGAGCATGGCGCACATGTGTACCCACAGTGGAATACACATTGGGACCACACACCTGGAAGAACTACCAGTTACTATAAGGTAAGTAACTTTCCCATCTGTGAGTAGTTTAGCTCTTGTTTACATATAGAGAGGTCTCTGCCTGGGAGGAATTTTGTCACTGCAGCGTGTTACAGATAGGCTTTGTTGTTGGCCTTAATCAGCATTCTGAGATGCTCCCAGACTACAAGATACATCTTGTCGGAATGTTCTGGAACCACTTAGCCATCTGTCTAATCATCAGAGGGCTGTATGAGTTCACGTGGACTCCAGGAAGTGCTTGCATGCAACATTTCCCCCTTCTTAACAGGCAGTTCTGCTTTGTTTGATGTTGGTTGTAATATCTGGCTGCTTTTCTAGAATGCTCACTTGCTGACATTTTTCATTTCAGTGTTGACTAATCTTGTGAAAACACTTAACAGAATTGCTGAGCAAGACTCAGAATTGTTTTAACTTGTGGGAGGGTAACTTTATAACTGAAATACGATTGGACAGGAAGGTCGGCTCTTGGTTTACCACATGACAGCTTAGCGCATTGTCATGCATTTTTGAGTGATTGTTGTGTTTATAGATGATATATAGTTGGGGAATTGTAAGAGAAAGGGTCTCTTCATAAATTGCACATGCATTTTAAGTCAATAACAAACTGCACTAGTTACAGTTGCAATGACTTCTGAAGAATTTACTTTTGATGTTACAGACTTAATAGAATCAAAACGGTGCTGGAATTTTTTGCAAGATGTTCTGTGACATTTCAAATACTTGCATAGGTGCTGGAACTAGGGGTGCTGCCACACTCCCTAGCTTGATGTGGTTTCCATCATATATGCAGGGCTTGCAGTTTGGTTCAATGGTTCTCAGCACCCCCACTATACAAATTATTCCTGCATCCCTGAATACTTGTATCCATACTCATCATTGTCATTTTGATAGTTGAATGCTTTTGGCCTTTGATTGCCAAGATGCTGCAGGGAGTCAGTTAAGTCCTGTGCAACATACAGGAGTATATTCAAAAATTAACTATGGTAGAGCCACTAAATGGTAGTGACCACAATGCAATTATGTTTGGTATCTTCAGGGGAGGGATCTACCAAAAATTAGCACTGTAGCTCTAAATTTCAGAAAGGGGATTTTTTTTTTAAAAGAGAAACCTAGGCCAAGCTCCCTAAACCCTAAAAGTAAAATTGAGGATATACAAAAGGCTTAGACTCAGCATGTAGGATAGATAAACACACATCATAAAAGAGTCCCAGAAAGCACATACACCCCAGACCAGCAGGGAAGAAAAAAATTCATCATGGTCAAATGACAAAGATCAAGAGGTTGAGTCCAACAGTACCCTCCTGAAAATGGAAAGCCAGACCTACTGAAACCAATTGAAAGGAATGTGAACAATAGTAGTTAGAAATGCAAGATGGAAAGTCGGAGGGCAAAGAGGGACTCTGAAGAGCAAGTAGCAAAGACAGACTCACATAACCAGACATTCTCTGTGTGAATCACACACAATATAAATCTGTTGGAGAATAGGGACCATGAGGGAGTGAGAGTTATAAGCAGATTGCAGAAAAGCCATATGATTTCTCTGCACCAGTCTTTACCAAAGAGGATGGACGGCAGATACCTACTTCAGGCCTGCTCTTCAATATAGGTGAGATACTGTCTGAGTCCTGGTCTACACTACGAGTTTAGGTCGACTTTAGCAGGGTTAAATCGAATTAAGCCTGGACACGTCCACATGACAAAGCCCTTTCTTTTGACTTAAAGGGCCCTTTAAACCGGTTTCTTTACTCCACCTCCGACGAGGGGATTAGCGCTAAAATCGGCCTTTGCGGTTCGGATTTGGGGTAGTGTGGACGGAATTCCGGGAGCTATCCCACAGTGCTTCATTGTGCCCGCTCTGGAAAGCAATCTCAACTCAGATGCACTGACCAAGTAGACAGGAAAAGCCCAGCGAACTTTTGAATTTCATTTCCTGTTTGCCCAGTGTGGAGAGCACAGGTGACCACAGGGGGAGGGGGAATCAAATGAATACAGAACAAATCTGGTCCATCTATTTTTTACATCTTAAGCTGGCAGCAGACGGTGCAGCATGACTGATAGCCCTCGGCATCTTCTGGGTGCTTGGCAGAAGATGCTGTATTACGACTGCTAGCCATCATCGTCAAGACGGTTCAATAGGACTGCCGGCAGGACTGAGTCTCCAGGAGACAAAGCATGTCTGCCCAGGTGCCTATGATTGAACTGGAGGACGACAGATACCAGTCGTAATACACCATCTACTGCCAAAAATCAAGGAGCTGCTGCTGTGTAGCAATGCAGTACCATGTCTGCTGGCACCCGGATAGCCGATGAAGGCTACCAGTCATACTGCACCGTCTACTGCCAAAAGGCAATTAGCTGCTGCTGTGTAGCAATGCAGTACCACGTCTGCCGGCACCCAGATGACATATGGTGACGGCGAGCTGAGCTGAGCGGGCTCTATGCTTGCTGTGGTATGTTGTCTGCACAGGTAACCCAGGTAAAAAGGCGCGAATCGATTGTCTGCCGTTGCTCTGACGGAGGGGGAGGGGCCTGACGGCATGTACACAGAACCCCCCGCGACACTGTTTTGCATCATCAGGCATTGGGATCTCAACCCAGAATTCCAATGGGTGGCGGAGACTGCGGGAACTGTGGGATAGCTACCCACAGTGCAACGCTCCGGAAGTCGATGCTAGCCTCGGTACTGTGGACGCGGTCCGCCGGCTTCATGCACTTAGAGCATTTTATGTGGGGACACACACAATCGACTGTATAAAACCGATATCTATAAAACCGGCTTCTATAAATTCGACCTAATTTCGTAGTGAAGACATACTTTGGGACTGAGGTGAAGAGAGCCTATTAGGGAGTGGAGTTGATTAGGTCTCAAGTTTGAAGGGGAAAGAGCTTGGGGATATGAGTCAGCTAATCTGTAGCATGCTGGGAAAAGCGTTTCCCTTTTATTTTTCAGCAGTTCACAACAAAACATTCATTTTCTATATCACACCTTTCAAGCAATTTTTACTGTAGCTTTTAAGACTTATGTACTATTGAACTTCTGTCAGTTGGCTGACACAAACTCAATAGTATGAAATAGGAGATTTTCCAGATTAACTGATCTGAATAATCCTTCAAAGGAAAAAAACATTCTCCAGGGCTGCTCTCACTGTTCCACTCCCACAAAAATACAGATATCCATCCTGAAACCGATCTAGCAGTTTGCCTCAGTTTGTAGGCAGCAGCTACTTTCTGGCATATTTACAAGAGTTAAACATTATAGCTCAGAAGAACTAAAAATTAACAAGAGTTTCTGACTAAACAGCTCGTGTCTGTTTCATGTGAGAGGGAAACAATTTGTAGGCTTGTGATCTAGCAGACTTTCCACCACAACATGTTTGTGTCAAATCAAGGCAACATAGAACAAATCTCTTTCACAGAACTAATCAGTGATAATATTGATAATATTTTTCTTCATTATTACCCCAATTACAGAAGCTTAGTATGTCTGCCTCTACTTTTAATGAGGCTAGGTCTTCAGAGCGCTGGCAAAAAGTGAGATTTCATAACGCTGAATGATTCTCAATCAAAGATAGCTCATCAGTATCCAAAAGATCTGCTTATTTTGTTGTAGCACAAGTTTGGCAAAAACATACACACACTAGAATGTTTCCTTCCAGTACAGGCAGGAAATACCAGACATTGAAATGATTTAACAAGATCAGTCCCCCAATATATAAAGTCTCTGCATAATATAAAATCTTCTTTAAAAAAGGGAGGGGTTTGAGCAGCGGCGGCTCCAGGCACCAGCGCTCCAAGCGCGTGCCTGGGCCGGCAAGCCGTGGGGGGCAGCCTGCCAGTCCTGTGAGGGCAGCAGTCAGGCAGCCTTCAGTGGCATGACTGCGGGAGGTCTGCTGCTCCCGCGGATTTGGCAGCAATTCGGCGGCGGGTATGCCGAAGCCGCAGGACCAGCGGACCTCCTGCAGGCATGCCGCCGAATCTGCGGGACATGGACCTCCCGCAGGCATGCCGCCAAAGGCAGCCTGCCTGCTGTGCTTGGGGCGGCAAAAAAGCTATAGCCGCCCCTGGGTTTGAGGCAGAACATTCTCAAGAAAGGCCTTGTTCCTTTAGAAGGCCTCCCCACTCCCAAGGGCTAAAATAGCCCAAATATGATGACCTTCCAATCATACTCCAAAGTGCATCTGTGTGACTGGGCTTTGGCTGAGGCAGTTGAGGATGGGATTTTTGTCTGACAGAAGAGTGGTGGTGGGATGTTAAAAGCTGAATCTGTCACATGACTGACGAATGAATGATGTCTGGGAGGAAGGAGAAGAGCTGCTGTTTGGGTGACATAGGTTTTGTAACTGCTGTGTTATTGTATCTTAAAATGTATGTCGAGGGCTCCCAGAGCTCTGGAATGGGGTGTGTTCTATAGGGTGAAGTTCCGTTTACACTAAATACATTGAAATAAATTGATTTTTCTATTTTTGTCCCTTGAAAAATCCCTGGCATGGACTGTTGTAGGGATCCTGACCCAAAAAGGAGTTGTGGGGGAGTCACAAGTTTATTGGGGGGGGGGGGGTTGCGTACTGCTACCCTTACTTCTGCGCTGCTGCTGGTGGCGGTGCTGCCTTCAGATCTGGGCAACTGGAGAGCGGTGGCTTGTGGCTGTTTTAGTTGTAGCACTATTTATTCGGAGGAAAAATAACAAATGGAGTTTCTGAAAATACTAATGAATTTTTTGGTATAAAATCAAATGGGTCCCATTGCATCTTTCAGTTTCTGTAGTCAAATAAATTTTGTGGTGGGAAATTTGCAACTTGAGGATGATTGCAGCATCGAATGGGTGATAGTATACTTTATTAAATAGCTATGTAATAATAATTAATTATAATGCCTCTCAGCTGGTGGATGGGAACAAAATACATTCCTTTCCCTCTTTATCTCTATGATGATCTCTTTTCCACGCTTTAAAACATGCTCCTTTTAAATAATCTCATGTATTTAATATTTTCATTACCAATTGTAACCTCAGTGGCAGTAATTGCATACCCCTTTCTGAAGAGATATTTCAAATACTGGCCCTTCAAAGCATTTTTTAAATTATGCTTTTCTAGAGGAAAAGCATATGTTCAGCTTTGGAACACAAAGCCCATGTTTGAATAATTAAAATCCTTTGAAATGCCGAATTGATAAATTTGCTGGATTAAATATCTCTTGAGGGTTCTATTTCCCTAGCATTTCTCTCTCATGTTTTGAATTATAGTTCCAGCTAGCAGTAATGAGCTTCTGCCAACCAGTCCATTTATTTTTCATACACCACCCAGTTTATGTAAAACATCAGGACCATTTAGCATTTTGGGTGTTTTCTTAGTGAAATTCACAGGCAGATTATGGACCTAGCAGATACGTTCATTTTGTGTTTTAAGGTCACTTGTAACTCTCTGCTGCATCATTAAAAAGAGGAATTTCCCATCAGTATATTTACTAATCAAAGAAAGTTCTTTTGTGCAGACAATAAAATATTGCTTATCCAAAACAAACAAAAAAAAAAGCCCAACCAAAAAACCCCCAAACCTGGTCATTTGTGAAAGAACACTTCTTCAGGACTGCTCAGGGCCAGATTTGGATACTCTTACTCAATGTGAGTAGCACCATAATCAATGAGTAGTCCCATTGACTTCAGAATAACCAATACAACTTGAAATTCAGATAGGTGAAATTCTCCCTTTTAGAGGAGGCTGGCACAAAGCATATGCACCAATTTAAGTCCCTCTTTGGCCCCTCTTCAGCAAAGCACTTAAGTATGTATCTGACTATGACAGAATATGTCTCTATGTTCACACTCTACATTCTGTTGTAATAATGTTTGTACAAGGTCTGCCTTGAGAGGTATCGTTTAAAAATCTCATAATTTGCTGACCAATAAGATTCTGGTAAAATGCATTTAGCAGGGTTATATGTGAAGGAATAAACCCATAAATTGAAATCACGACTAAAAGTATGTTCCTAGATAAGTCTGGGAATTGCTCAAACCAGTTCCTCAGAGACAAAGGGTAAGCTGATGCCTCAGCCAGGTTTAAAGAAGGCTGATGGCCCATTACCTGCTAAATGGCCATTCTTTGGTGGGAAAGGGAGCAGGGACAAAAAAGTACATGTGAGCAAAGGAACAGCGTGAAGTTTCTTTCCACACAGACTATCGCCTTGCTCCCAGCTGGAAATGCTTCTCAATGGGGGGGAGGGACTATAAAAAGAAGACACCACAAGACACCCATCCTCTCTCTCTCTGCCCATTACATTCACCGCCCCTGAGGAGACAAAGGAAGAAGCTGTTGGATTCTGAGGAAGGGTTCTACCTAAAGAGTTTGGTCAACCAGACTGCTGAAAGCATGTGATGAGAAAACTTTGCTTTGAATCTAATAGAGTGTAAGTTAAGCACCAGTAAGCATTTTAACTTTATTTTTCTTAATAACCATTTCTGACTTTCATGCCTCATTACAGTAACTCCCCACTTAACATCCTCTCACTTAATGTTGTTTCAATCTTACGTCCCTGCTCAATTACAGAACATGCTCCATTTAAAGTTGTGCAATGCTTCGCTATAATGTCATTTGGCTGCCTGCTTTGTCCACAGCTGGCAGCACCCCATCAGCTCCCCTACGCATCCCCCCAGTACCTCCCGCCTGCTGGCAGACCCCGCAGATCAGCGCCTTCCCCCTCCTCCCCTGCCTCCTGCCAGCGGCAATCAGCTGGCTTTTGGTGTTCAGGAGGGAGGGGGGAGGAGCGAGGACACAGCACACAGGCTCCCCCTCCCTCCCCTGCCTCCCGAATGCTGCAAGCCAGCTGATTGCCACGGGCAGGAGGCAGGGGAGGGAGGGGGAAGTCTGTGTGCCGAGTCCTTGCTCCTCCCCCCCCCCCTCCTGCCCCCTGAACACCACAAGCCAGCTGATTGCCATGGGCAGGAGGCGGGGGTGGGGAGTGAGGACACGGAGCACCGCCCCTTCTCTCCCCTGCCTCCTGCTCGCGGCAATCAGCTGGCTTGTGTGTTCAGGGGGCAGGGAAGGGAGGGGGAGCCTGCACGCTGTGTCCTCGCTCCTTCCCCCTCCTTCCTGCCTCCTGAACGCTGCAAGCCAGCTGATTGCCACGAGTAGGAGGCAGGGGAGCGAGGAGCGAGGACGCGGTGTGCGGAGTAGAGGGGGAAGTGGGGGGAGGAAGAAGAGGCGGGTGAAGGGTGGGGCTTGGGGGAAGGAGTGGCGTGGGCGGGCCGAGGGTTTTACCCGCCCCTGGTGCTTGCAGAGTAGGTGAAGCTGCCGCTGCTGCGCAACATGCTTCTCCTAGCCTACAGCACCTTCAGCCCCCCGGCCTGCCTCATTGTCTCCTGTGCCAGTGGGCTGTGCCTGTGTGGGGTAAGGTGAGGGCACCTCCCAACTATAGCACTGTACTGTACGGCAAAAAACATTTCCCTGGAACCTAACCCCCCCCATTTACATTCATTCTTATGGGCAAATTGGATTCGCTTAACATCGTTTCACTTAAAGTCGCATTTTTCAGGAACATAACTACAACGTTAAGTGAGGCGTTACTGTACCTGTACTCACTTAAAATCTCTCTCTTTGTAGTTAATAAACTTGTCTTATTGTTTTACCTAATCCAGTGTGTTCAGATTGAAGTGTCTGGGTGACTCCATTTGGGGTAACAAGTTGTGTTCATATTATTCCCTTAAAGAAATAATGGACTTAATATTTTTGTACTGTCCAGGAGAGGGCTGGGTAGTGCAGGACATACATTTTTGGAGGAAAATCTGGGACTGGGAGTGTTTTGGGGCCATCACGTGGTAACCTTGAAAGCTGGTAAGAGTCAAAGTGTGGTTGGCTGGCTGCAATATACACACCGACGTAGCTGGGAGTAACTTACATGCGGGTGGCTGTTTGTGAGCAGTCCAGGCTGGAGGCTACAGCAGCAAGGCATTTTAAAGGGCACTCCAGGTTGCACTTACAGGGCAGGGGTGACCCAGCTACTCACTGAAATTGACAAGAAAACCGGCTCCTGAGCCGGGCTGCTACTGGGTCTCCGCTTGAAGCCAGGCTGCCACCAGGGCTCCTCCACTCTCCATTGGGAGCTCTGCTGACCCCCGGAGTCCCGGCTCTCTGCTCACTGGCAGGGACAGGGAAGGCAAGAAGCTCCAGGCAGCTTCCCCTCCATTCCCGGCTGGGAGCGGGAAGGCAAGAAGCTACCGGATTGGGTCCTGCATGTGACCTAGGTGTCCTAATGCCTATATTCCTGTGCTTTGTGAATTGTTCTGGGACTTAGGCATCCGGACACCTAGAGGGAGCAGCAATGTGCATGCCCAGAAGCAGAACCATAAGTACTGAGGGAATTTTTACGCTGAATACTTAGGTGCTTAGTGAGTTTACAGGGCCTACAGGGGTTAGGCAGGAGTGTTGTGCATTGTAGTGACACCAAAACTGGGATTTAGGCACCTAAAATAGGGATTTCAGCACCTAACTCCTTTTGAGCATTCAGCCCCTTATTACTAAGTTTAAGGTGTGGGCACATCTTCATGGTTCCGTTACATTTTGGAGGATGGGGTTATATTTGTTCACAAAGTCCATGGAATTACTAATGGATGTTTTTTTTCCTAAAACAAATTCTTCAATCACCTTTTTAAAAACAAACAAAGTCTGTTGAAATCAAGACTGGAAACCTAGGGTGAAATTCTGGCCCCTGTGAAGTATATGACAAAACTACTATTGACTTCAGTAGGTGCAAGACTGCACACACAAAGAACCAGCAAACAGAAGACGATTACCTAATATCCCATCAATAACTAAGAAGTGAAAAAATTGGCCCTAGAGAACTCTGCATCATGTCTGTTCCTTTCCAGCAAGGCTCACAGTGAAGACTTTCCTTCCTGGGAGCTGCTGGAGTTCCAGAATAATGGCCATAAGTGATTGTGGTTTTTTTTTTACCCTATTTTTCCAACAACAGGGGCTATCAGATGGGAAATTACTGGCCAGTTCCTACCATTATCTTCCAGAACAAGGTAAGCTTGTATTTGGCAATGTGAATGAACTGGATGCAAATCAGCTTCCATTGTGTTTGAAGAAATAGTCTTCTGTGTGCCAACCAAACAACATAACCTTTTTTGCACCTAATGGCTGAGAATAAATCCTATGTCATTTCTCAGCTGACACTTGAGAGGGTGCCAACTCCTCAAAGGTGATTTAGGCACCTAACTGTTGGGAATTAGGCACCTAAATACTTTTTGGGGATCTGAGCCTTTGTCTGTGACCAGATCCTAGTGTAATTTGGAAATCAAGGACCCAATCCTGCAAAATTTATTCATGTATCTGGTTCTTATTCATGCACATAACCTCATTGGTATCAATGGACTACCTGGCTAAGTAAAGGTTACATAATTGCACCCTAGCTTATTATAAACTTATCTTTTCTATAAGAGTAGTTTTTACAAAATATATAGGTGTCTTGGGAATGAACTGGAGAGGGTTATCCTTAAAAACTAAACTTTTAACTTGAATATGTGGGTAACTAGATTTCATGCCAGGCTCACATGTTGCTCAGAGCTCATCAAAATCTTGGAAGCATTGAATAATGAATAACAGTTGTCATTCTGCCCAAAGTTTGAAGCCCACACCCCTAAGTCTGGGTTGCCAACACAGCAGAGTGAGGGGACACATCTGACATTTATGCCTTTCAGACCCTGCACTACATTTGAGAGTCTGGCTATTTAAGAGTGAACTGTTAATTGGTTCATACCTGGGGGACCATGAGCTTTCAAAAGTAACATCCATGAAAGAAGCCTACTATGCATGAGCATCTCTACCACAACTAACTAACTAACTAACACACACACACACTTTTAGTTTTATTAGAAAATAAGATTTCAGTTTCAACTGTCCAAAGAGCTAATTTAAAATGATTTAAAAATCATTTTAAAATTATTAAAAATACCTCCCAACGTGTGTGGGGTCAGCTCATTTTTAAGTTAGTTTGATGGAAAGGAAAGGCATAACTTGGTGTACGAGTCCCACACTGTATTTGGCTAGGAAGGGATTCAGTTAGGCAAAGGAAGAGCTCAGTTTGCTCCATTGAAACAGCTCTGGAGTATCTGAAGCTGGAAAAAATGTCTTCCAGGTGCAGATCACTTGAAAAAAGAACCCAAGGAGGAGCAGAGGTGAGGCTGAAGGGGACACAGAATTCATTGTGTGGGGGGGAGCAGAATTGATGTGATGACTCAGGGAGGTACAAGATTGATCTGGGGGTTGGGGGCAGTGTGTTGAGCAGATAGATCCCCACACTTTTTTCAGACCACACTAGGCATTGTACCCACTCACGGTGTCCTCTGCAGAGGATTACTGTGGCATTGGCGCTCTGCGGAGGAGGCATGTTTGGACAGGCCAGGTGACTAGAAGCAAAACAATATGGCAAAGTAACCAGAGGTTAAGGTGCATCGGAGCAGCATTAACTTTCCCGTGGAAGGGGTTGCAATGGGTAGCTCGGGTAAGGATGCCAATGCCTATACAGTTCCTTAGCAGCCACGCTGTTAGAAGATATTCCTTCAGGGACAACTGCTGCAAAGATCTGACATTGATCTGCAAGGTTTAAGTCTGTTTCTTATGAAGCTCTTGCTCAACTGATGGACTCCTTCACAATGCTCATCACTAGGGGGGAGGGATAGCTCAGTGGTTTGAGCATTGGTCTGCTAAACCCAGGATTGTGAGTTCAATCCTTGAAGGGACCATTTAGGGATCTGGGGCAAAAATTTGGTCCTGCTAGTGAAGGCAGGGGACTGGACTCAATGACCTTTCAAGGTCCCTTCTAGTTCTATGAGATAGGTATATTTCCATATTAAAAAAAAAAATTAACTGCTGTAAGACAGCCATCCCAAGTTAAGTGAGAAGACAGTAACTGGATTCTTCCAGAATAGCTTTCTTCCTAGCTTTCTCTCCCTCTCTCATTACCCACACCTCCTAAGGGTTTTCCAAAGAAGGGAACAATTGGGCATTTGTGACAAGTTCTTGGGTTATGCAGATGCTGACAACAGAGTAAAGGGAAGACTATTTCAATTATAGCAAAACTTAAGCTTTTTCCAACTCAATATCAATTTATCTATGAGAAGTGGCTCTTTGTATGATAGCTGACCCTTAAAGGGAAGCAATGCTTGTCAGGGAATACACTTCTGAATTCCTGGGCATTTTATAGGTTCACATAACTTTTATGAAAGCCATGAACTGAAAAATATCCCTTTATAATACACTTTTTTCTATATTTTGGAATATTTTTAAAATGATGAAATCTAACACAAAAGTAGTTGTATTAAAGTTCTCCTTTGGACACTCAATTTATATCGCTCTTTAAATACTCATTTAAAATATTTATAGATACATTTAACTCATCTAAATATTCACTGTCTCACTTAAAAAGATTTTATGTTGCTCTTGGTTGTACTTTTCTTTGGTCAGTGATTCTTTTTCAGTAGCTGTCTCAAATATGGATCTTCCAAGTAAAGTTTCAGATTCTTACTGACATGATAACATAGAAAGCTCCAATAAAACCCTCACAGAAACTTAATAAGTGTAGCCGTGTTCTTTTAAAACTGCTTTTCTTCTTATTTGTAATGTATAGAGGAATAGTTTCTTTCCAAAAGGCTTTCTAAGGTTAAACTTGAACCCAGGACCAGGGCTGGCCAGAAAACAAGAATTCTACTTTGTGATAATTTTCAAGGTTTTGGTATTTGGTGTCATTCTGCACTAAGACTTTCTGGAGTGAGTGAGCACTCACCTCAGAATAGCAAATAGCCCAGTGATAGGATCACTCATTGGGGATATGGAAGACCCAGATTCAAGCTGCTGCTCTTCCTGATTCAGAATGTCTTAACTGCTAGGCTTTTGGCTGTTGTGAGTTTGTGTGTGTGTGTGCGGGGGGGGGGGGGGGGGGGGGGGGGGGGGGGGGAGTGTGGACAGAGAAGGAGGCGCTCTCTGTCTTTGATTTAAAGTAGAAATTCCATCCTGAACCTTAGAAACCTTTCTAATGAAAACTTTGTCAAACTGATACATTTCCACTAAAAGTTTCTGTTTTGAATGAATTGGCCTTTCCAAATGGAAAAAAATGTGTTGAGAAATTCCCAACTTGTTCTACTACGACTTGATATTGTTGCCTCTTTTGGTCTGAGCAATTAGAAAATATTCAGGGCCATGTGGGTTATTTCCATCAGAAGGAGAAATTGATGATAGATATTTCTTGCGAGCAATCCTGTTTATTTACAAAGAATGTACACAAAGTCCTGTTTCCCTGAACACAGTTGGAACACACAAGAGACTGATTCCTTGGTCACAGTTCAAAACCTCTTTCCAGCCAGCACTGTTCCCAGGCCTATGCTACCCATGCTTCTCCCACTGTCTCCTGGTCTTCCTGGCTGCTTTCTGCTCTGACACACACAGGTTCACACAGCTGCAATGCTATTAATACCCCAGCCCCTACATTCACAACAAATTCCCAGGGAAACCCTACACCCAGCTTCTGATTAGCCTTGCATGTGGCCTACTACCGTAGGCGATGGTTTCTATTGTTTCATTTATTTTACTCCATAAAAGAGCTTATTTGCATCTTACAGTTATCCTGAATGAAAGATGGCTAGCATGGCCTTCAGCCTTAACAAGGTCTGTGATTGCCTATATATCAGACATGCCGGCTGGTAGTTGGATCATAAGCCATACATACTTCAGCTTCTTTAGGTATTATCAGTCTTTATTCAGGCAATACATACATAACTTTGCCATGGATCCACAGGCCCCCCCACTTCCTACAGTTGCCAACATTTAACTAATCCTTGTTTAACTATCTGCTCATTCCCCCTAATGTCTGGTTTATTATATACATTATAACAATCCCCCCCTTAAGTATTTACCACACAATTTACAAGCCCAACAATAATAATTAGTAATGCATTTTACATTATTAATAATACATTGTTAATAATAATAATGAAATAAATAGGTACTCCGTTCCTGTTACACTGTATAATTTTTCAAATATGTAGGTAGATATTCCTTTCATACAGAATGCCTCAGTTCCACCCCTGCAACAGGTAAATTCTGCCATCATTATTGCATATACAGGAACAACTTTTGTTCACCTGTCATGGGGTTCTATATCAACTTGAGCAGTACATCCATGAGGTCTAACCACAACAGCTGTCTGATCTTATGTCAGGTGGCTGCCCCTCCAGACTTTCAGAAACGGGTCCTGAACCTAATAGGGCACACTCCAGTGGCAATCCCAGTGCTGCTGAACTAACAATTCTAAAGTTAACCACAGTCCTTTTTCTCAGCTGGTCCATATATCTGTGCATAACCCTGCCACACCCCAGAATTACCAAAGACTGATCCTGTAATATCTTGAATGGTAGCTGGCATCCAGTTGGGACCAGAACCAAAGTTTTTAGGATAGACTGCATCTCCAACAGTAAAACTATATTCTTTAGCGTGTTTGTCATGTGGCTGCTTTTGCTTCTGTTGTTTTTGCTGTATATTTCCCATTAAGTATGGATGCATAAAGCTAACCTGGATCTTAGTTTCCTTCCCATTAACATCTCTGCTGGGGACTGGCCGGTGGTTGACTGCAGTGTTATCTAACAATTAAACAGGTAATGAGACACTTTTGTATCTATAGTACCTCCAGATATTCTTTTAATAGCCTCTTTAAATGACAGGATTGCCCATTCAGCTAGGCTGTTTGATGATGGATGGTAAGATGCCAATGTAGCATGTTGAATGCTGTTTTGCTTCATAACTCTTTGGAATTTCGTGCTACTAAAATAACTTCCATTATTTGATACAAAAATTTCAGGTAAACATGGATACTAAAGCTGGATACATAGTTTTCTATGGCTATATCTACACTACCCTGGTAAGTCGACGTAAGTTACCCAACTCGAGCTACGTGAATAATGTAGCTGGAGTTGATGTAGCTTAGGCTGACTTACTGTGGAGTCTATACCACACTGGATCAACAGGAGACGCTCTCTCGTCAACTTACCTTACTCCTCTCGTACCCGGTGGAGTACCAGGGTCTACCAGAGAGTGCTCTGCCATTGATTTAGTGGGTCTTCACTAGACCCGCTAAATCGATTCCCAGTGCATCAGTCACCACAGAGTTGATCCTGCGGTAGCGTAGACATAGCCTATGGTGGCTTCGCTAGTAGCATACTTACTGTATTCAAAGCATACTATATTTGTAGTTGTTGAACACAGAGTAGGCTGATCTACCCCATTTGCTAATGGAAGTTGCTCATGCTATTCTATTGTTATGTAGCTGCACCCCTTGGCTGTGGAAATAGGCAAGTGTATGTGCACTTGCCCCCACACATCTCCTGAGAGAAATCTTCCAGAAAGATGCTGCATTCCCTAATCATGGTAATGCAGTAAAATCATAAACCTGAATGGTTCTTCTAATTAGACCACCCAGCTCAGATGGTCTAAGGCAGAACTGGGACATTTCCTAATGTTTTGTCCAGTACTAAATATCCCAAATGATGGGGAGGCCACAGCTTCTTTTGTGAGACTGTTCTACAATCTAATAGATCCTTTTCTGATAGCCTAAACTTTGTCTTTATTCACTTTATCCCATTATAGTCCCTATGTGCCATTCTAAACTATTCTTCTCATACCCTTCACACTTGTAGATTGTCACCATGTAACTCTTTGGAGCTGATTCTTGTACCCTGTTTGGTAACTTACATCTGTGTAAAGTGTGTGTAAAAAGCTGTCAAACTGGAATTGTAGTATTATGCACCCATTTTGCACAGGTGTAAATAACTATACAGGGCACAAAGCAGAGGAGAATAAAGTGTGATAACAGTAATAGCGCACATACTAGTGCTGGTAAACTTGTCTGACAATGAGTTCCCCACTGAAGTCAGCAGTGTTCTGGATAGGTGCAATGATCTGCATACATGAAACTCATTGGGGGATCAGGGCTTAAGTGTCTGGCATGGAAAAAGTGTGTATGGATATATAGAGCCCTGATATTATTGGACACTGGCACATTAGGTGTTTGTTCCATTGGTCACCAGCCCGGAAGAAACCTGTGTGCCAGGAGCTCGGCCGCAGTTCATGAGAGAAGGCCATCTGCACATAGAAGAAGCCAGCAGCCAAGAACAGCCTTGTGTTCTGAGATTTCTTCTTCAGAACAGAGAGTACAATGTTTAAAATTAGTTTGGTGTTTGGTTCTCTTAAGCGTGACAAATGAGTGTATTACACTGCTGTCAAAATCATCTTGCTGCCGTTTTAAGTGTGTTAATTATGTTGCACTAAACCTTTTATTTTTCATTAATATAAATGAGAAAAATGTTTTCTCCGAGCAACATGTATCCTCAGCACCATGTAATTCTAAGAATAGTTTGTTCTATTTCCTTGTTTTGAAGAAGTATTTTTTTTAATCATGCAACCACAAAATTAAAACAAGCATACAGTACAGAGGGGAAAGATTTCAATTGCCTTTAATTGTGAGGCAAAGGAAAAATGAGCAGGGAACAAGATTATCCCCTACAGTGCTAGAGTGGCAGTTTCCCAAAAGCTTTACAAATTGCAGGGACTTCTTGTGAAGCAAAAAAGTTAGATTCCTCCTTTTCAATGGCAAGCTGCAGCACCTGTATACATGAGGACTAACTCCTTTCTTTGTATGGTCTTATTTTTAATCCAATTGTTGCCTCATAAGGGCTAAGAGCTCTCTTCCAACAAGGGATCCCTCTTTAATAGTTGACTGCTCTATGCGTCTGCTGGTAAAGGGGCTCTGAAAGCATGCTGATAACCCCTTTCCCTCAGTGAACAAGCTATTATTGTTTATTGTGTGCTCAGCTCTGTATAGAGTTTAGAATAAATGACTATTTGTGTACTGAGGTGCTTGCACGCTATTCCTGTTTGTAATGTATCCGGCCTCAGTGGCCCAAGAACTCTAATCAGGGAGAAGGCCCAAGTTTACTTCAGCCTCAGAATCATAGTCATAGAGTTTAAGGCCAGAAGGGACCACCCCATCTCTAGTCTGACCTCCTATATATCACAGGCCACGAATACCACTCACACACTGATTCAACAATCAAAATGAGACAGTATTATAGTCCACAGGAAACTGGACTATTACGTGCCACAGACAGAGAATAGGAGCGACCGAGGTGCACCAGTGCCTGAGGCCCCTGCAATAACCAGGAAATGAATAATTGAGATATACTCATCTAATCCTGGCAAGTGACCCACACCCACACACTGCAGGGAAAGGCAAGCCCCTCTGTCCGCAAGCCACTGTTAAGCTGGCCTGGAAGAAAATTCCTTCCTGACCAGGAGCGGTGCCAGGGTTTTTGCCGCCCTAGGCGGCAGCGCTCCTCCTCTGAGCATTCGGTGGCGGGGGTCCTTCCGTTCCGCATCTACGGGGCATGTCAGCGGCGGGGGGTACCGGAGCGAGTGAAGGACCCGCCGCTGAATTTCCGCTGAAGACCCGGAGCGGAAGGACTCCCTGCTGCCGAATTTCCGCCGAGGGCGGCAAAATACTGCCCTCCAAATCCTACCGCCGTAGGCGACCGCCTAGGGTCGCCTAGTGGAAGCGCCGGCTCTGTTCCTGACCTCTCATATAGCAATCAGTTAAATGCTGATCACAGGAGCAACAACCAGCCATCCAACCATCTGAGAGAGAGAGACTGCTCAGTGCAGAGCACCAGCTCATCCCACCCAATGTCCCATGCCCAGCTGTGGCCATCCCTGATGCTTCAGAGGAAGGAGATACCGCCCCACTCAGAATACAACTTAGAGCACTCTGTCCAGGCCTCCCTCACCCATCTTCTACAGCAGGATTGGAAGGAGGTGACATGAAGCCAGATACACTGGTTCTGTGCCACTCAGGGATTTCCCCTATGTAAGAGAATCCTCAGCTGGCTGTTTAAATCAGCTACCACACTCTTTATACTGCCAGAGTGAACATTTTTATTGGAAAATTCACAGATCTGCACTCAGGTCTCTGATCCTGAATCTTGGAAGCTTCCTGACACAGAGTAGAAAAATATCCAAAAAAAAAAAATTCTTTTTCCCCATCTGTAAAATAGGGGCAATGACTTATCACAGCTAAAATAAAAGAAATACACAGGACTTATGATGTCCTTCACTGTAGGTAGATCAGTACTCTCCTCATTGTAAGAATGGGGAACTAACTTGCCTGAGGAACTGTGGTCATTGGAAAACTCCTGGAGAGTGAGATCAGTGAGGCTGTGGAATAGTCTCACAGGAGAAGGGTGAAAACACTAGCATGTATGTCTGGCCTGGTCTATGCTACAAACTTAGGTCAATATAAGCCGTGTTAAATTGATCTAATAATGTATGTGTCTACACTACTGAGTCCCTTCCACTGACCTAAGTGGCCTGTAAAGTTAACTTCTGTACTCCACCTCTGTGAGAGCCGTAGTGCTTGATTCAACATCCATGGGTCGACATGGGGATAGTGTAGATATTGTGTTATGTAATTCAAATGAATTGGCCTCCAGGAGGTGTCCCACAGTGCTCTGCTGTGACTGCTCTGGTGAGCACTTTCAACTCCACTGCACGTCAGCCAGGTACACATGAAACGGCCACTCCCCTGTTAAATCCCCGGGAACTTCTGAATTTTCATTTCCTGTTTGATCAGCACAGAGAGCTCACCAGCACAGCTGATCATGGAGACTCAAGGCTGCAAACATGCTCCAGCATGGAGTACACAGGAGGTGCTGGATCTTATTGCTGTGTGGGGAGAAAAGTCTGTGCAGGCAGAGCTCCGATCCAGCAGAAGAAATGCTGACATCCAGGCTAAGATTGCGTGGGGCATGGGGGAGAAGGGCTACACCCGACACGCAGCAGTGCCATGTGAAAATAAAGGAGCTGTGGCAAGTGTACCAGAAGACAAGGGAGGCGAACTGTCATTCTGGTTCTGCCCCACAGACATGTCACTTTTATGAGGAGCTGCATGCGATTCTCAGCGGCGACTCCATCACTATCCCAAAACATGCCTTGGATACCTCCCAGGAGCCCTGGGTGACCTCGAGCAACAATGAGGAGCACATTGTTGAAGAGGCGGAGGAGGAGAATGCGAGGCAGGCAAGCGGAGGATCCATTCTCCCCAACTGCCAAGAACTGTTTTTGACCCTGGAGCCCATCCCCTCACAGGACCAGTTGATGACGGAGCGTGATGCCGGGGAAGGCACCTCTGGTGAGTACACATTTCCAATCAAACTGTAGGGCTTACATCCTATTATTTTTTGTGTTTAATCTGAACAAAAAAGTAGGCGTAGTGGGTATCGGTGGCCACTCCAGCTATGCAGAGGGTGCTCTCTGAAATAGACTCTTTTTGTGCCTGGGGATGGCCTGGGAATCCTTCATGGAGATCTTTAGGAAGCTTTCAGGGAGGTACGCTGCAATCCTTTGCAGAAGGGTTCAGGGAAGGGCGGCCTTGCTTTGTCCACCACGGTAGGACACTTTCCTGCACCACTCCAGTATTAACTCTGCTGGCATCATTGCGGCACACAGCATTGCAGCATAAGGACCAGGTCTGTACCCAGGTGCTTGCAGCATCTGCTCCCTTGCCGCCTCTGTTGCCCTCAGGAGAATGATATTGTATATAGTCATCTAGGGGAAACAAAGGAAGTTTTGAATGTTAGCCCTTAAACCACAAACAATTCAACAAGTTATCCATCCTGTTTGGTGAAATCTGGGTCACACAACCATGCTTTCCCAAACGTGCTGTGGTTGTGGTTGGAAGGGATCACCGTGTATTGCAATCAGCACTGAAAAAAAGGGGGATGGGGTGGTGGCTTCCTGTTTTTCTCCCTTCTCCTCCTCCCCCCCCAACCTGGTGCCGCTTTTGTAAAAAACAAACTATTTGGGGGGCTTTACACTGGTGCCTGTCCTCAAGCACCATCCAGGTTGCTAGGGGAAAGGGGGCTATTCTCAAGTTCCAACCTGTGATCCCAAGGATGTCTTCACAAAAGCATCAGCACAAGACCTCTCGCCCATGCCTTGTGGCCTTACTCACCATGGCTGAAGCAGCAAACCAACTCTTGCAGTAGCCAGCAGTTGTGATTACATTATGATTTGCAGTGAAGTGCATTGAGGGGTGTTTTTTAATAAAAAAAAAAATTAACCTTGCACCAGAAACAATGTATGCACTGTCAATGCTACTCTTGTGCTTTGCATTCTTTGCAGCTGAAACCTTGTCCATCGGTTCTTCCTCCATATCGGGACAGAGACTTTCCCAGATGAGAAGGCAGAAAAAGAAGACTTGGGAGGACATGTTCAATGAGTTAATGCGTGCCTCCGAGAGTGACAAGATGGAGCTCAGCGCATGGAGGATTACATTGTCCAACAACCTGGACATGAACACAGGGATGCCCAGAGGATTCAGGGGGCCTGGGGTAAAGCGGGGGCACTTGTACTCACTGGGCGGTGCTCCAAGTCTGCAACGGCGGCGGCGGGTCCTTCACTCGCTCCATGTCTTTGGCAGCACTGAAATGCCGCCGAAGACCTGGAGCTACTGAAGGGCACCCCGCTGCCGAAATACCGCCGAAGACCTGGACCGCTGCTGGGTGAGTAAAAATTAAAAAGGTAACTCTAGCCAGGGAAGGGATTCTCTGCCAGGACTTGCGGGGTCCCTGCGGGGCCCAGGGCCTGGGGCAAATTGCCCCACTTGCCCCTCCCCTCTGGGCAGCCCTGCATGAACAGGGAGAACAGGAGAGCATGCAGGGAACAAGAGCGTGCCATGCAGGAAGAGATGCTGAGGGTTATGAAGGAGCAATCAGACATGTCGAGGCATCTGGTTGAGGTTCAAGAAAGGCAGTTGGATGCTAGAGTCCCTCTGCAGCCTATGCTGAACCTGCTGTCATCATCGCCCAGTTCTACATCCTCCTCCCCCAAACGTCCTATGAGGTGGGGTGGGGGGGGGGAGTTTGGTATCCTTTGCATTCAATACCAGGGGAGGGTACAAGGACCAGAAGGCGCCCATTCTGACACCTTTGATTGTTATTGCAGTGCAGCTGTAGACAAGCTGTCCTTGTCTCCCCCCCTCCCCCACCCAGTGTTATCAGCCCTCTCCCCCAAGGTTTTCTTACTTTTCTTTGCTGTCTCTCTGTGTTTGTGTGCATAATAAAACTTTATGGATTGAGGAGAAAAGGCTCTTTATTCATTCAGCACACTGTGGTTAGTGGGGGTGTAGTTTACAGGAGAAAAAGCACTGGAGGGGACAGTTTGGTAAGGAACAACACAGATAAGTGTCACATTACTCTGGCTCATTGCTGAAACTGGTTTTCAAAGCCTCACAGAGACGCAGAGCCCCTTGATGTGCTCTTCTTATTGCCCTGGTGTCTGGCTGCTCAAAATTGGTTGCCACGTGATCTGCTTCAACCCCCCCACCCTGGCAGAAACTTTTCTCCCTTTGTTTCACAGATATTATGGAGCACACAGCAGGCAGCGATAACAATGGGGATATTGTTTTCACTGAGGCCTAACCTAGTAAGCAAACAATGCCAGTGATCCTTAAATGTCCAAAGGCACATTCCACAGCCATTCTGCACTTGCTTAGCCTATGGCTGAACTGGTCCTTACTGCTTTCCAGATGCCTGTGTACGGCTTCATGAGCCACGGGAGCAAAGGGTAGGCTGCATCTCCCAGGATCACGATTGGCATTTCAACATCACCAACGGTTATTTTGCAGTCTGGAAAGAAAGTCCCTGTTTGCAACTTTCTGAACAGACCAGAGTTCCTAAAGATGCACATGTCATGCACCTTTCCTGACCATCCCATGTTGATGTCAGTGAAATGGCCCCCATGATCCACCAGCACTTGAAACACCATTAAGAAGGACCTCTTTCGGTTTATGTACTCTTTGGCAAGGTGGTCTGGTGCCAAGATAGGGATATGTGTTCCGTCTATCGCCCCACGACAGTTAGGGAACTCCATTGTGGCAAAACCATCCAGTATGTCCTGCACATTTCCCAGAGTCACTACCCTTCTTAGCAGAAGTCTGTTGATGGCCCTGTAAACTTGGATCACAACAGATCCCATGGTAAATTTATCCACTCCAAATTGATTCCTCACTGATCGGTAGCAGTCTGGCATTGCAAGCTTCCACAGAGCTATTGCCTCTTGTTTCTCCACTGTCAGAGCAGCTCTCATTTTAGTATTGCTGCACTTCAGGGTCTGGGGAAAGCTCTTTACACAGTTCCTGGAAAGTGGGCTTATGCATTCAAAAGTTCTGCAGCCACGGCTCATCATCCTATGGCTGCATAACGATGCAGTCCCACCAGTCAGTGCTTGTTTCCCGGGCCCATAAATGGCGCTTAACCGTGTCAAGGTGATGCATGACTGTCACAAGCAACTGCAAATTGCTACGTTCAATGTCTTCCATCAGGGCTGCTTGCGTGGCATCACCTTGTTCTGTGTGACGGCTCCTGTATCGTCTGTGTAAATACTACAGGATGAGGAGCCAGTTGTTTGTAATGCTCACAACAACAGTGTACAGCTGAGCGGGGTCCATGCTTATTGTGCTGTGGTGTCTGCGTGGATAACCCAAGCTTATGAAAAAAGGTGCGAAAAAGGCGTGGTTCTTTGCTGTTGATTTCACGGAGGGAGGGAGGGAGGTAAGTGCATCTTGGGAGGCTAACACCATGTTCCCATAACTACCGATGCTAACGTTTTGATCCCATAAGGCATTGCAAGACCCATCCAAATTTCCACTCTGCTACGTGCACTATGGGATAGCTACCCGCAGTGCAGTGCTCCATGCGTCGATGCAAGCCCTGCTAGTGAGGATGCATTAGGCCGACACAATGAGCATAGTGTGGACATCCAAGATTGATTTGCTTAAATCGGAGCCTTGATGTCGACTTACATGAAGTTGACTTAACTTTGTAGTATAGACACGGGCTCGGTCTCCTCCTCCTTCTGCTTTACCTTGTGACCTTTGCGTCTTACCCAGCAAAGTGATGATCATGCTCTTAAGATACAAGAATGTAAAAACCTTTTAAAATACAACAGAACTGAGGACCCCACCTATTATTTGTAATCACTGATATCTCTTCCAGACATGGATGGGTGGTGGTTGGGCTCATATCCTTCAGAAGACTGGGCATGCTCTGTCCATACCCCAGTCATCTAAACTGCAGTGCAGGAGTCAGCCCCAGTTCATGGCAAATGTAGCTTTCATGAATTGCATCATGATTGTCTTATTAGACTAAGGCCGGCTTTACTCTATGTACAATCACAATCTTGTTTCACAAGGACCTAAAAGTAGAAGGTGAACAGCTATACTTTGTTTTTAAATTGGCTGACCTATATCTGGACAATGAGGAAATCAGTAAAGTTCCAGTTTGTGTCTCTTTGAGACCTTTTATCCTCAGACAAAAAACAAAATATAATGAATCAGACCAAAAAGGGAAATGGTTTCTTTTAATGTCTCTTAGCTTTCAGCACACCTTTACAATGCTCACGTTAAAGTCCCGGTTGTGTCTCTGAGCTACCAGACTGTGAAGGCAGGTTTTCTATATTAAAGTCTCTCTCTCTTTCTCTCACTCAAAAAAAAAAAAGAAGGAATTTTACAGAACTCCCTCTTTCCCCTTGTCCAAGTGTGTGTCAGGTCTCAATCTTTGTCCTAATGCAGCCAGGGTGTTACTCCCAAGATCTTCCTCTAGTTAAATTAATTTCAGCTGAACCCAGTTAAATCCTGCCATGGCTGGACAGGTGAGCAGTGGTCGGATTGTTGTGACCCTTCAGTTCAGAGACAGAGGTAAAACATCATCCTGGCCAACTACTGGATGAGGTTTTTACATCCAATCAACAAGATATTGAGGGATAATCATGCCCCTTTTCTTGTTAATCACACCAATAATCTCTGCAGCCTATAGCCAAGCCTGCTTTCTCTTACCGCTCACCTAATGTTGTTTTGTAAACAGATATGATGCTTCTTAAGTATTTTTCTATGAAGCTTCCAATTAGAGCCATTTGAAAATTTTCCAGTGGAACAGGTTTCCATCAGAAAATGATGATCTGATGGCATTGGGGAAAAAAACAGGCAGGCAGCCTGCCCAGCTCCTCAGCTTGGCCAGGAAACTGGGCTGAAAATGTTTGAAAAATTCCATTTTGGTTCTTCCAAAAGTGATTTTTTTTAAACTGTCCATTCCTCAGGAAGTATTGCATCTTGGACTTTTCGTTACAATTGGGAACAAGAAAAATGTTGGCAACGCGAACTTCCCCACAGGATGGAGATTCTGGTTTGTGTACAGCTCTAAAGACTTCAGCTGAAACGGTTCCCACTGTACACAAGGACCTGGGTAGTACTGTGCAATGTACAGTACTAGCAAAGCAGGGAAGAATAATTCTAGTACTATTAGCCTAGTGGACAGATTCTTTGGACAATAAACTTCAAGAGAGTTATCTTGAGCACGTGAAGAAAGCCTCCACCTTTCTGCAATAGTGGCAATGGTTTACACTCTAGATGACTGTCATAAACATACAGCTAAGGGTAGCATAACGTCCCTCTTTACCCTGTAAGGGGTTAATTCCTCTTTTACCTGTAAAGGGTTAAGAAGCTCAGGTAACCTAACTGATACCTGACCAAAAGGACCAATAAGGGGACAGATACTTTCAAATCTGGGGGGGAGGGATGGGGGAGGCTTTGTCTGCCTGTTCTGTGTGCTTGCCGGAGACAGATCAATAAAGCAAGCAATCCAACTCCATTAGTATTAGTAATTACTAGCGAAGGAATGCGTTAGCTTACTTTTATTTTGGTCTGTGATTTCCTTTGTAGGAGGAGGGAGGTTTATTCCTGGTTTTGTAACTTTAAGGTTTTGCCTAGAGGGGAGATCCTCTATGTTCTTGAGTCTTTTGTTATTCTGTATTTCCTTTACCTTTCCTTTAATTAAAATTCTTCTTTTAAGAACCTGACTGATTTTTCATTGTTTTAAGATCCAAGGGTTTGGGTCTGTGTTCACCGGTACCAATTGGTGAGGGGATTGTTCTCAAGCCTGCCCAGGAAAAGGGGTGTAGGGGCTTAGGGGGATATTTAGGGAAGGTAGGGCTCCAAGTGGCCCTCCCTAAATGTTTGTTTAAATCACTTGGTGGTGGCAGCGTTACTTAATCCAAGGTATAAGAAAGAATTTGTGCCTTGGGAAGTTTTTAAGCTAAGCTGCTAGAAATAAGCTTAGGGGGTCTTCATGCGGGTCCACACGTCTGTACCTTAAAGTTCAGAGTGGGGAGAGAACCCTGACAATGGCACTTGTCAATCATTGATCTAGCTATGGTAGAGAAATGGCCCAAGTGAGGCTTTAGTGGCAAAATCATCCCCTGCACTACACATGCTCCTTTGTTGTTCCAGTGCATAATATGCTTTCTCTCCAAGCCAGTTTTTTTTTTCTAGTACTCCAACAGTAAAGAGACTTGTGGTCAGATTCTCAGCTGGTGTAAACTCTCATAGCTCCATTGACTTCCACAGAGCTATGCCCATGTACAGCAGACCCTCAAACTGCTGTAAGTGGTCATAGCTCTATGATTGCTGATGATTTCTTGACATCTCCAGTGACAATGTAGCAATTCTTTTGTGGCAATTTTCTGAAGCCCCACAAACATAGAGAAAGCAGTATATATAGGAATGAAATCTGCCATGCAGCGCCGAGAGTGGAATTTTGCCCTTACTATTACAAGTGTTTGAAAACTAGTAAATACTTCAGTTTTCACTAAAAAGATAAATGATTACCACATACTCAACACAATTAATATCAACAACAAGGGGGAAAGAACACAAGCTATAATAGGGAAAGAACAGGTTAAGGAGTATTTGGATAAGTTAGATGTATTCAAGTTTGCAGGGCCTGATGAAATTCACCCTAGGGTACTTAAGGAACTAGCTGGAGCAATCTTAGAACCATTAGCAATTATCTTTGAGGATGAATAAGTTGCCACAGGACTGGAGAGAGGCAAATGCAGAACCTATCCTTAAAAAGGGGAACAAACAGGACATGGGGAATTATAAACCAGTCAGCCTAACTTTGATACCTAGAAAGATACAGGAACAAATGATTAAACAATCAAATTGTGAGAAGATAATAGTGTTATAAGGAATAGCCAGCAGGGATTTGTCAAGAACAAATCAGGCCAAACCAACCCAACTTCCTTCTTTGACTGGATTACTGACCACGTGATTAGGGGGCAAGCTGTAGATGTGATATATCTTGATTTTAGTAAAGCATCTGACATTCTCATTAAGCAAATGAGGGAAATGTGTTTTAGATGGAAGTGAGGTAGAGGTAAAACTCACAATGGGATGTTGCAAACTCTAGAGCACAACATCGAGAGGAACATCCATGTACAGAGGGAAAGTGAATGTGTTCAGTAGTTCTTGATGGTTTGCTATCAAATAGTGAGGGATGTATTTAGTGGGATCCTGCAGGGGTCTGTCCTGGTTCCCTTGATTTAGATAATGTAGTGGCGATCAATTGCAGATGAGACCAAGCTGGGAAAGGTTGCTAGCATTTTGAAGAACAGGATTAGAATTCAAAAGGACCTGGACAAACTGGAGCACTGGCCACCAAGATGAAAAAAAAAATAAAATTCAATAAAGGGAAGTTCAAAGTACTACACACAGGAAGGAAAAATCAAATACACAACTACAAAATGGGGAATAACTGACTAGCTGGTAGTACTGCTGAAAAGGATCTGGGGGGTTACAGTGGATCCCAAATTAAATATGTCAGAATTGTGATGCAGTTGCAAAAAAGACTAACATCATTCTGAAGTATCTTAACAGGCTTGTTATATGTAAGACATGGGAGATAACTGTCCCCTTCTATTCAGCATTGGTGAGGCCTCATAGTGTGTCCAATTCTGGATGGCACACTTTAGGAAAGATGTGGACAAACTGGAGAGAGTCCAGAGAGCTGCAAAAAAATTTATAAAAGGTTTGGGAAACCTGACCTATGGGGAAAGGTTAAAAAAATAGGCATCTTTAATCTTGAGAAAAGAAGATGGGGTGGGGGGACGACCTGATAATAGTCTTCGAATATATTAAGGGCTGCTATGAGGACGGTGATCAAGTGTTCACTGAAGGCAGGAGAAGTAATCCACTTAATCTGCAGCATGGGAGATTTAGGTTAGCTATTAGGAAAAAACTTTCTACCTATAAGAATAGTTAAGAAGTGGAATAGGCTTTCAGTGTAAGTTGTGGAAGCTCCATCATTGGAGGAGTTAAGGAACAGGTTAGACAAACATCTGTCTTGGATGGTCTAGGTATACTTAGTTCTGCCTCAATGCAGGTAGCTAGACTAGATGACCGCTTGAGGTCCCCTCCAGCACTACACTTGTATGATTCTATGCTGAAGTATTTTGCTGGATTTGAGTCAAAATTTTTTGTCTTTTTTGTTTGTATAATACAGCTTTAAAGGTAAAAAAAAATCTTTTGGCTAAAATTAAGCTTACATTATCTTTTTATATTTGTTTTTTTTTTACCTTTCCTTCAAATAGAAAAAACTTCCTAAAACTATAATCTCTTCCTAAAATCCTATTCTTTCCTAATCAAATGTTTACTCATAAACTTTGTAAGCTTTAAATAAACAAAATTCCAATACTGAGACACCACAAGCCAACAATAAGATTTACTGTTGTCTCAGTACGTCCCTAGCTATCACACACAAGTAAAGCTTCATAATCAGAATGTCACTGAAACTGAATCCCTGAATAGCTTTGCTATTTACATAACCAAGTTTTTAAAGAGACAAGCTCCAAGCAGTGATGAGAATTCATTGTGAACTTCAAAACATTGGATAATTAAAGGAAAACAAAATAAAAACATGATAGTGGATATAAATCAATCGGTGGATTTGTAATGGTTGGGGAAATATTTTCCATTAAAATACTGAAAACAGACAAGGAAATCTGAAAAAGGGGGAGGGATTGGGAACAAAATGGCAAACTAACCAGATATAGTTCTGATTCTTCTGCCCGTATGTTTTATCCCTATCCCCAATCCATTACTTTTGTCTGTTAGGCCCTGATCCTGCATACGCTTCATGTGAGCAGTCCCATTGTAATCCAGAGTAATTTGGGTAAAGTGGCCTTGTCTTAGGCCAGGTCTATACTACCACTTACTTGAGTATAACACGTCAACCCCAGGTGTGAAAAAGCCACCTCCAAGCGACATAAGTTACACCGACCTAAGTGTCAGTGTGGACAGCGCTATATCGGTGGGAGAGCTTTTCCTGCCGACATAACTACCACTCCTTGTGGAGGTGGATTTATTATGCCGATGGGAGAATTTTCTCCCGTCGGCATAGAGCGTCTTCACCAAGATGTGCTATAGCAGTACAGCTGCATTGGACCAGCTGCATCAATGTAGTACTCCTAGGGTACATCTACACTACAGGGGGGGAGTCGATTTAAGATACGCAAATTCAGCTACGTGAATAGCGTAGCTGAATTCGGCGTATCACAGCCGACTTACCCCGTTGTGAGGACGGCGGCAAAATCGACTTCTGCGGCTTTCTGTCGGCGGCGCTTACTACCACCTCCGCTGGTGGAGTAAGAGCGCCGATTCGGGGATCGATTGTCACGTCCCAACGGGACGCGATAAATCGATCCCCGAGAGGTCGATTTCTACCCGCCGATTCAGGCGGGTAGTATAGACCTAGCCCTAGTGTAGACTAGCCCTTATAAACTCTGTTTAGATCTTTATCCTGCAAATTGTTCCATGCCAGCAGGCCTCCTGTCAAAATCAATGGGGCTTTGTGCAGGCATAGGGGTGAGCCCAGATGGAACAGATTGCAGAATCGGGGCCTTTGTCCATGACCACCTAACAAGATGTGGATGGTACTGTAATGTAAATAATACTACTAGATTGCCTAAAACATATTGGTTTGCACTAATGGAGCTTTACTTTGTTTTCTATAAATAAAATGCTGGCATGTGTTAACTGCATTACTGTGTCAACAGGAATTTCAGACACTCAGAACTCTAATAGTCCTCTTTAAAGTACTGCTTTCATCACTATTGAGGAAAATATTTAGGATTATCTCTTCTAACAGCCTGATCAGTAGTGGTGGTCTGATATTCTGCTCTCTCATTAGTGTTATTTGAATTACTAAAGTTCACTGGGACCTTGATATTGAGTAAAGTCAAATAATTTATATTTAAACTAAAATAAGCAAGTAATTGAAGTTGTGGCAGGAAAAGAGAAATTTTTTTGTCTTTAGCTTCTGTCAGTCCTCCTTTTAGAAATGTTTGTAGATAATAAGAGTTGTTTTATATGATTAGTTACTTGGTGTGTCCTGGACATGTTCCTTTAGGAAGAACATGTCTGTCTGAATGGAACTTAAATTGGAATAATTCGTATATTTCATTTGTTTTGCTAGAGGAGAAAAGCTTTTCCCATGCTCTATGTCTCTGGCAGGTCTTTTAGAAATACAGTCAATAAAAATAATAGATCTAGCACAGGGGTTGGCAATCTTTCAGAAGTGGTGTGCCGAGTCTTCATTTATTCACTCTAATTTAAGGTTTTGCGTGCCAGTAATACATTTTAATGTTTTTAGAAAGTCTCTTTCTATAAGTCTATAATATATAACTAAACTATTGTTGTATGTAAATTAAATAAGGTTTTTAAAATGTTTAAGAAGCTTCATTTAAAATTAAATTAAATTACAATGCAGAGCCCCCCGGACCGGTGGCCAGGACCCGGGCAGTGTGAGTGCCACTGAAAATAAGCTCGTGTGCCGCCTTTGGCACACGTGCCATAGGTTGCCTACCCCTGATCTAGCAATACAGCTTCAACCAACCAAACATCACACTATAGCAGAAATTTATCCGCCCCCACCCTCAAAAAAACTAGCCCTCATCCAGCACACATTCATCCTGTTTACTGAACAAGGCAGGAGTCCTGTGGGGGTATGGCGGGCGGGGGATTATGTAATTAAATACACTATCAGAGTGCATATACACAAGGGTCTCCATTAAGGATGCATAGACAACCTTAGTTCTATCATTTCCTAACTTTCAAGTGCTTGACTTAGTAGCCTAAATAACGTTATTTTAACATTTCTTTTATAGGCAACTTCTGAATTTGTTTGTAAAAGTAAATTGGGTTGTGTGTTGCACTAAAAATTGCCTCATCAGCCATAATCAGCAGGATTTTTGAACTCAGAACCTTTAGATTGTTACGACTTGAGCTATGGGACTAACTACATTAGGTAGCAGTGGGAAAAGGCTGTTATCTCAGAGGTAGGGAGGGACTGCTGGGTATGGTATTGGGGAACAAGGGCAAGCTTAGTATGCTTTCTCTCTCCCCCTCCCCCTTCCATGTTCATGGGAGTTGAGGTATCTCCAGCCCCTTGTGATGACCCCAGTGAGTGAAGGGGTGGTTGGGCTGGTGGTGCCTGTCACTGTCTCCAGGGGTTTTATGGGGAGAAGGGGAACCTTGCCATGGACCTGCTGCATGTGTGTGACATACCCCAAGGTACAATCTGGACTGCTGGATAGCTGTGCCCCCTGAACTATCTGGTTTGCTGTGCACTGTGCCCTGCTTTGCTGTGTGAGCAGCCACTCTGCCCACTCACTCCAGCCTCTCACATACAAGCCACCCCCAGACAAATACCAGAGTGCTATGCCCAGCCACTCTTGAATTTCATATAGGGTATGTAATTTTTTTGGAAAAATTGAAAACTGGCATTGAAAGAGCATTTTCCCCGCAAAAAAATTCTAATTCAATAAAACCACATTTTCTGAAGGGAAAATTTCTCTGAAAGGAGAAAAACTTCATCCCTCTCTAGCTCAGAGTGTGTTCTTGAAGAGAGTGGGGATGAAAAAGGGTTTTTCTCTGCTTTGACTTATTGTCTGTCTGAGTTAATTTATTAGCACTGGTTGTTTAATACTCCTGGTAGACTGAGTTTGTATTATCCTTCTGCTTTCTCATTGTTGCTGCGTGGACATTATTATAGTGTAGGGGTTGGCAACCTTTCAGAAGTGGTGTGCCAAGTCTTCATTTATTCACTCTAATTTAAGGTTTCGCGTGCCAGTAATACATTTTAATGTTTTTAGAAAGTCTCTTTCTATAAGTCTATAATATATAACTAAACTTTTGTTGTATGTAAATTAATTAAGGTTTTTAAAATGTTTAAGAAGCTTCATTTAAAATTAAATTAAAATGCAGAGCCCCCCCGGACCAGTGGCCAGGAACCGGGCAGTGTGAGTGCCACTGAAAATAAACTCGCATGCTGCCTTTGGCACATGTGCCATAGGTTGCCTACCCCTGTTATAGTAGATTAATTAAATGTCCAGGCTCACTGTTCTGTCAGGAACTCTTATCAGGCCTGACAGACTCACTACACCTAACACATTGCTGCTATAGTATTTATTTATAAAGGATGTCATGTGAGTATCAAATGATAGCCAGTGACACACAAGTCATTAACATCAATGTGAAGTGTATGTATTAACACTATATGAGGCATTATGTATTCCTGCATTAGGCTTTAAAGTCTGTAACCAAACACAGGGAGAAACAGGTTTTGTTCCAGACCGGAGGGAAGGTAGTTATCTTTCCATCATCTGTGAATTAAGTATTGTGAGACAAAAACTGTGGGAGCTACACTTACATGTAAAGTCAACAGAAAAAACAGGTTGATGGGGGGATGAGCGATGAACTCAATATGGCCCCAGCACACTGGAGAACAAACAAAAATACATTTCAAAGGTCTACTACACTATGACAGGGGATGCAAGGACAACACACCGTTATCCATTTCACTGAGGAACACCCTTGGCAGAGGGGGGTGATTTGTGGTTGGCTTAGATCCTGCTTTGACTGAAAACCAGCAAGCTCAGCAGAAAGACTTTGAGGGTGAAAAACTTCTTTAAACAAGGGTGGTAGCTTGTTAAAGGTAAGTTTTAGTCTCTAGAAAGTGTTATACTTTTGTTTTATTTGTAACTATTTCTGTTTCCGTGATTCTTACTCAATACTCACTTGAATCTGTGAATCTTCGTTAACAAACTTATATTTGTTTTCACTACGAATAGTTTCCAGTGTTGTGTTGCTATAAAAGACCTGATCCTCAGTTGTAATCTTCCAGCCGGGTGTACTGTCTCTTTGGGATGGCTTACCTGATAATTACTGTGTGTGTCCAGTGATAGGGGCTAGACCAGAGGTGGGCAAACTTTTTGGCCCGAGGGCCACATCTGGGTATAGAAATTGTTTGGTGCGCCATGAATGCTCATGAAATTGGGGTAGGGGTGCGGGGGGGAGTGAGGGCTCTGGCTGGGGGTGCGGGCTCTGGGGTGGGGTTGGGGATGAGAGGTTTGAGGTGTAGGAGGGTGCTCCAGGCTGGGACTGAGGGGCTTGGAGGGTGGGAGGAGGATCAGGGATGGGGCAGGGGGTTGGGGTGCAGGGGGGTGGCTCAGGGGTGTAGGCTCGGGGCGGCGCTTACCTCAAGCGGCTCCTGGAAGCAGCGGTATATTCTCCCATCTGCAGGCGCTGCCCCTGCAGCTCTCATAGGAGCTCCGGGGGCGGCGCTTGGGGCAGGGGCAGTGTGCGGAGTGGAACCCCCTGGCTGCCCCTTCGCGTAGGAGCCAGAGTGGGGAGATACCGCTGCTTCTGGGAGCTGTGCGGAGCAGCCCCCAACCCTGCTCCCTGTCTGGAGCACTGTAACTGGGCAAGCCCTAGACCTCGCTCCCCAGTGGGAGCTCAAGGGCCAGATTAAAATGGCTGGTGGGCCGGATGCAGCTCTTGGGCTGTTTTTTGCCCAACCCTGGGCCAGACACTTCAGGGGGAGGCTTCTGGGGAGTCAGGAACTTAGGTACACCCAGGGTTAACCTGCAAGGCAAAGCAAAGGCTGGCAGAGTCTGGGGGAGCTTGTTCGGGGGGCTAACTGACTTTGCATGTCAATTTACCACCAGCAAGTCTCTCTCACTGAGGCACAGGGTTAAAACGATGACCTATGGTTCTGGACACCTTGAAAAAGTGTCACGTGCTCTTGTTTGGTTCCCTGTTGGCTAACAAAGAAAATAAACACCTTGTTAGCACAAGGACAGTGTGATGAGCTGCTCCTTGGACTTCCCTACTTTAGTTATCTTAAATCAGAACTTCTATGGCACTGTAACTTTAAATGAGAAAATTGATCTCTCAAAGTTTAATTTAACTCCAGAGTTTAATCAGTCTACTCTGTCAATCATATATTGTGCAGCAAGCTCCTTAATGCAGGCCTGGTCCTGATCTCTTTAAGATAGGGATTACTGACAGAATGAATTGTAACTCATTGAGACTTTAAAATTAAACGAATTAAAAATGTAAGCAAGGCAAGTTGTACACTTCTTTCACAGCAGCCTTAATTGGCCTGACTTTTTTTTCCAACTTAAGGCAGCAGATCAATAAAATGTAGAAGTAAGGTAGGCTGTGTCCTCTTAAACTATTGTACTCCGGTATTGGATTGCCTGGAATAGCTCTTCTGATGGTGAAATGAGGCTTTCTGTCCATACGCCACAGATTGGGTGAAGGTTTGCTTACACAAAGTATGGTACATGGGTGCTACAGACTCCAGTAGCTCTAAAGCTTCCAAGTTAAATCCCACTTGAGAACTCTCTCTGTGGGTGGAATCAGAGAACAGAGAGGCTACTTGTGGCATAAATCATGTCAGTGCAGCCCTGGCACATGCACAACTGTTCTGTAAAATGAACCCTACTTGAAAGTGGCTTTTAAATGACACAAATAATTGCCCTAACACTGAAAGTGTCTTTTCCAAACAACAACCATTTACCTTAATGTGCAGGGACGAATAGCTTCTGAGCTGTCTGTGCAATCTCTAGCATACACTTCCCCACCACTATGCAAGTACTTCAAAGCAGGGTCACATTTCACGGTCTTGCACCTAGTGTGGTCACTTATAACTGAACAAAGGGCATGAAAAATGATCCCATGTCATTTTGGCAGCATGTTATGCTCAATGGACCTCATTCATCAGGCCACCTTCGCTGAGTTTAGTGCAGGATCCAAGGAGAAGAGATCAAAGCCAGCTTTTTGCTACCTTTGTTCTTCCTCTGTTCTTGGGCTGGCCCAGGGCCAGTCTAGACTCCAGTGCAAATCAGAGCATGCTCAGGGCTGACCTAAGTACCCAGACTCCAAAGGGCTCTTACAGCAGCCAGGAATCCCTCAGCCACGACCCACCCACCATGGGCTGCTACAGGGAGTGCTGAAGTCCTTATGCCAGCTCTGCACCTTCCAGGGAATTCCCTGGAGCTGGACCTGCTGGTTTGACAGGTCATTTTCACCAGGAAAGCCAGTATAAATAAGCCACAGCAGTAGCACAAGGCTGAATCAAGCCCACTGTATGATCTCATGCTCCCTTCCGGCTGACTGACATGTTTTGCAGGTTCCAGAGTGTTGCACTGTAGTGGACTCATACAGCATGGTAATTGTGTTGCCCTCTGCAGTCAGGGCCGGCTCCAGCATTTCTGCCGCCCCAAGCAAAAAAAATAAAATAAAAAAGCCGCGATCGCAATCACGACCAGCGGCGGCAATTGCGAAAAAAAAAGAGCCGCACATGCCACCCTTCTCCCTTGGCCGCCCCAAGCACCTGCTTCTTAAGTTGGTGCCTGGAGACGGCCCTGTCTGCAGTCAACAGTCAGTGGATTCAATTAAAGTTGTTACTGAGTGATCATCTCTTTCATCCAATAGCAGGGACTTTTACACAGGTAGGATAGAGGATTCAGCTCTTATCTCTGAAGTTAGTGAGTTTTTTGCCATTGACTCAGTGGGCCCATGCTGGATAGATTGTATTCTTTATGGGACAGGGAATCGGCCTTCATCTGTGTCTAGCAGTAACTGCCTCAAGTGTGTTCTAGCTGTCAGAAGGAAAGATTGCTTTCAGCCTGTGTTAATAGTAAATAGAAGATAAACATCTCTCCATTTTCTCCGACAGGGCCCAGTCTCCAGACAAACAAAACCTGTTGTACTTTTTCTAAACAAAAAGGAAATGATGCAAAGAATGGAATAGAAAGTTCTGCTCATATCTCCCAGTGCCTGCGTTCTGCAGCCTTGCCTGGTACTGCATCTTAACGGAGCTCCAATCTGACCATTTTCCCATCTCAGACCCTGATTTCAGCCACACCTCTTCCCCCAAGCAGTGTGGGGTATCTGAGGTTTAAGCACATGCCTGTGTGGTGTTTCTTTGTTTCAAATGTGCATTTGTTATAGGAAATTCAGATGAATTAAATGAGAAGCATAAAGACAAACTTTTAAAAAGTAAAGTACTACAGCCACCCAGTTCCTGCTAGATCCTAAAAATCTAGCGGTATTACCTGCTAAATGGCACATTCAGCTCTTAGCTGACAGCCAGAGCTGAATCTGATCAGAGTTCCAACCCCTATGCCAGTGCTAGCTGCAGTTTCTCTCTCCATTTCCATGGAAGCTGATGTTGGCTCAGCAGAAACATGGTGCCACTGCCAGTGAGTTTTAAAACCAGATAGTATAAATCAGTGACCTTGCTCGTTTCCATGGAAAGGGGCATTGAATGCCAGCCCAAGTGAGAGGTTCCCTCTCTCTTGTTAATTGCAGCCATTGAGGCTGATGGCTGAGTTCTTTACTGCAGGTATCATTTTGCAACAGTACCTGAGATCTCTGAGATCTTTGTTGCCTCTTTTTAACGATGACAGGAGTATCAGAGAAAAAACTCTCCCTTCTATCATTTCCCCTTTGAGTATGCAACATGATTTTAGGGAGGATAAATTTGATGTGTGGTTATACTGGGTAACTGCAGTCAGATTCAGCCTTACATAAATCTAGATTGTGCCGCCCTTCTTATTTTACTCTGAACAATCTCATTGAAATAAATAGGCCACCTCAAGAAAAAAGGTCCCACTCAACATATGGGTAGAACCTGGCCCGTAATGTCTAGCTTATATTATATGAATGTGAGACAAAGAGCTAGAAGGCTTGAACATAAGAACGTCCATACTGGGTCAGACCAAATGTCCATCTAGCCCAGTATCCTGTCTTCCGACAGTGGGCAATGCCAGGTGCCCCAGAGGGAATGAACAGAACAGGTAATCATCAAGGGTCGCCCATTCCCAGCTTCTGGCAAACAGAGGCTAGGGACACCATCCCTGTCCACCCTGGCTAATAGCCATTGTTGGATCTATCCTCCACGAACTTATCTAGTTCTTTTTTGAACATTGTTATATATTTAAAGGGGAATCAAAGTCTCTGTTCCCTCGTATATGAAAGGGGGGAGGGAAGCTAAGTCTAGCAGGCTTAATTTACATATATTTCACCCCAATGCCATTCTGTATAGCATTTTATATTGTATTTTTTGGAGTTTGTGCTCTTTTTCTGGAAATATTAAATGATGCATATAAATGTATTTGTGAAAGATACAGCCTGGGGAAAGAGGGTCACATGCTCAGCTGACAGGTAGTAGACTCTTATTGGGTAATGAGCCCAAAATCAATCAGACCACACAGAGTCTGAGAGCAGGACTCTGTTGGGAGGCTTTGCTTTGCTCTGGCTTCCCTGCCCAGAGAGTCTGGATCCTGTTTGGAGCTGACTTTGTGGAACTGGATCTAGTAGCAGTGGATCTGACACTGGAATTGGATGGGGCACTAGCTAGTTAGTGGCTTTGATGTCTTTGGATCAGAATCTGGCAGTAGCAGGTCTGGTAGCGCTGATTTTGTGGAACCAGCCCTGGAAAGTTGCAGAACAGAATAGGATCTGGTGGTGTGAACTTCACAGGAAGAGGCTGAGGAGAGCTATCTCCTGGCAGCCTCTTGTCTACCATTGAGTCTAATTGGTTTTGTAAATGAGGCTTAGGGGGACTGGGGATTGTTTTGAGTGACAGTGTCGCCTTAGAGACAAAGCAGTGGGCTGGGACTCAGGAGACTGGGATCCTATTCCTGGCTCTGTCACTGCTGACCCTGAGGAAATCATTTCACCTGCTCCATGCCTCAGTTTCCCCATCTGTAAAATGGAGATCATGATATTGACCTCCTTAAGTGCTTTGAGACCTATTGGTGAAAAACACTATATAAAAGCTAGGTATTATTAAATATTTATAGTTCTGGGCCCCAACAATCCAGGCAATTAATAACTAGGACTGTGCAGTCACCCATACCACTTGTACTGTTTGGGTTTTAATAATGTCACTTTACTATGTAAATAAATGCTCATTTTCGCCATCCTGCACAAATTGAAAAAAAAACACACACGCTATTTGTGGTTTCCTATTCCCAAGAATTCCAGATTGTTTGTTGGCAGGGAAGAACCACTAGTGAAGATGACCGGGGGGATTTAGGGTTCTTAAAACCTGAGATTAGATAAGGTCTGAGATGGGGGCTGAAGCCAGTTCTGTGGCCTGTGTTATACTGAAGGCCACATGGTCACAATGGTTCCTGCCAGCCTTGGAATCTATGGATTTTATTTATTTTGGACATCATTTGAAACTGGCCTTTACTGCTAGTGACACCTGGCAGAAGGGTTACATGTTTGCGAGAGCACTATTGCATTACAAAGGTTAAACTTTCGATATGTGGCTTTAAAAAAATTCCTCAGCTGGGACTCCTAGATATTCTTCAGTTGAGGATCACTTTAACCTGGTCAATGTTTAGCTAGATAATATAGGACATTAGTTCCCCTCTGAAATAAAAGGTGACTTCCTGTTGAATGGGAGTTAGTGTTCCTAGTTCCCTTTTCATGTTGGGTCCTTGTTCTGGAAGCGTAGAAGCATGTGTGTAAAGGTGAAACAGGTAAAAGCGCAAAATGGAGCCAGAAAAACCCTCACTGTTCATCAGACCTATTTGTCCAAATAGCAAATATTCTAAACTTTAGAATTAATGTAATAAAGATAATGGAAGCTTGTACCATGAATGTGCTTTTCGTTGTCTTAGATAACATTTGAGCTCTTACATAAAATGCCTTGGTGATTTAATCAGGCTTCTCATTCTGTGAAATGCCATTTGCTGTGAAAAGAAAAAAAAGAGCAAAACAGACGAAAATATGTACATTATGTCAAAATAAAAGTCTCTACATTAAGTTGAACAACCCTGTTCCTTATTCTGCTGGTTTTCCCAATTAAATTGGAGAAGCTCATAGATCCATAGATTTGAAGGCCAGAAAGGACCATTGTGACCATCTAGTCTCACCTCCTATATAACACAGTGCATGGAAAGTCCCCAAAATAATTCTGTGACAGACTTCCCCGGGGTGCAACCTGCAACTGGGATACTGCTGAGCCCTCTGGCATACCAGTCTGGGCCCCCTCTCACATTGTGAGGCTGTGACAAGCTGCAGTCCTCTCCAAGTCTTGCACTTACACAGCCATACACAAGTAGGGACACACCCACCGGCAGTGTAGTTACATGAGTGCTTTCGTCAGCCCTTCATAAACCAATAATTGAGAGTTCCCTCCCAGCTCTCCATCTTAGGACCCCAGAACAGTACCATATTGCCCTAGTCAGAAGCCTGAGCTATGTAAGTTATTACCCAGTCCACTCCTCCCTCAGTATGGAGAGGACCATGCACCAGCCCCTGTTCCTGAGCAGATTTCCCTTTGCACTTCAAACAACACACAGTTTTAGGTAAAAATTATAAAACAGATGTATTAACTACAGAAAGATAGATTTTAAGTGATTATAAGTAATAGTGTACAGATCAAAGCTGGTTACCTAAGAAATAAAACAAAATCACAATTTAAATTCTATACACTACACAGGATTTGAATCATGCAGTGTCTCACCCTGATGGTGCAAACAGTCCACCAATCTTCCATACACAGGCTAGAAATCCCTTCAGCCTGGGACCACCTCCCTGGTTCAGTCTTTGTTCCTCAGGTGTTTCCAGGTGTTGAGTTGTGGCGGGAGTGAGGCCAAGTGATGATGTCACTTCCCCCTTTTATAGTTTCTTCCATGTGGAGGGAACTTCATTGTTCCAAGCAAAGTCCTCAGCACAGTTTGTGGAAAAGTACAGACACAAGATGGAGTCCAGTATCTCAAGATCTAGTCAATACCCTTGCACGCTTCGATGAGTCATAGCAGCCATTATTCATATACTGGCTGAAGCATCCACAGGAAGCCCACCAGGTGGGGATAAGCTTCTTCTAAGGCCTATTGTGTTTCTTAAATGGGCCATTACCTTGAATGGTTCATCCACAATGTGCTAGGTAGACTGGATGTACATGACCTTGTGGGTGTCACTGCAGAAGCAAACACATCTGAAATACTGATACATAGTCAATAGTCATAACTTCAGATACAATGATGGCACATAGAATCCAACATGATATTAAAGTTCAACAGATCAGGACTTTTAAAGTGATACCTTACATGGCATACTTTTCACAAAACATATAATAATTATATCACCACGGTAAACATAGGGGTGCCAGGGTGTTGCGTCGGGGTATAGAATGTCACAAATTCCTGCGGTGTATCTTTTAGAAAAAAATCCAAAATGGCTAGTGATGGAGAATCCACCGCAAACCTCAGTAAACTGTTCCAGTAGATTAGATTTTAGCTTCTGATTTATATTCGTTACTATCAACCTCCCTTTTCTTGTTTAATATTAATTAATATTAATTTTTATTTTTGTATTGCTGCCTGCACTTCCACTATAAACCAGGTCATTTTTCTTTAAACCCTTATGGTCTTCTTCCTTGATTGTGGGTTTTAGGCATCTGTTAAAGTGTTCTTAACAATTCACAATTATCATTCAAATTTTTTCTGATGAAATCATAGAAGATTAGGGTTGGAAGAGACCTCAGGAGGTCATCTAGTCCAACCCCCTGCTCAAAGCAGGACATCCGCAACTAAATCATCACAGCCAGGGCTTTGTCAAGCCAGGCCTTAAAAACCTCTAAGGATGGAGATTCCACCAGCTCTCTAGGTAACCCATCCCAGTGCTTCACCACCCTCCGAATGAAATAATTTTTCCTAATATTCAACCTAGACCTCCTGCACTGCAGCTTGAAACCATTGGTCCCTGTTCTGTCATCTGCCACCACTGAGAACAGCCTAGCTCCATCCTCTTTTGAACCCCGTTTCAGGTAGTTGAAGGCTGCTATCAAATCCCCTCCACTCTTCTCCTCTGAAGACTAAATAAGCCTAGGTCCATCAGCTTCTCCTCATAAGTCATGTGCCCCAGCCCCCTAATCATCTTTGTTGCCCTCCACTGGACTCTCTCCAATTTGACCACATCCTTTCTGTAGTGGGGCCCCCAAAACTGGATGCAATACTCCAGATGTGGCCTCACCAGTGCCGAATAGAGGGGCAATACTGCTGGCAATACTCCTACTAATACAGCCCAATATGCCATTAGCCTTCTTTGCAACAAGGGCACACTGTTGAATCATATCCAGCTTCTCGTCCACTATAATCCCCAGGTCCTTTTCTGCAGAACTGTCGCTTAGCCAGTCAGTCCCCAGCCTATAGCAGTGCATGGGATTCTTCCGTCCTAACTGCAGGACTCTGCACTTGTCCTTGTTGAACCTCATCAGATTTCTTTTAGCCTGATCCTCCAATTTGTCTAAGTCACTCTGGACCCTACTCCTACCCACCAGCGTATTTACCACTTCTCCCAGTTTAGTGTCATCTGCAAACTTGCTGAGGGTGCAGTCCACACCATCATCTAGATCATTAATGAAGATATTGAAAAAACCGGCCCCAGGACCGAACCTTGGGGCACTCCGCTTGATACCGGCTGCCAACCAGACATCGAGCTATTGATCACTACATGTTAGGATCGTTGAGCCTAACGATCTAGCCAGCTTTCTATCCACCATTATAGTCCATTCATCCAATCCATACTTTTTTAACTTGCTGGCAAGAATACTGTGGAGGTCCGTATCAAAAGCTTTGCTAAAGTCAAGATATAGCACATCCACCACTTTCCCCATATCTACAGAGCCAGTTATCTCATCATAGAAGGCAATCAGGTTGGTCAGGTATGACTTGCCCTTGATGAATCCATGTTGACTGTTCCTGATCACCTTCCTCTCCTCCAAGTGCTTCAAAATGGATTCCTTTAGGATCTGCTTCATGATTTTTCTAGGGACTGAGGTGAGGTAGTTCCCTGGATTCTCCTTCTTCCCTTTTTTAAAGATGGCACTATATTTGCCTTTTTCCAATCATCTGGGACTTCCCCCGATCACCACGAGTTTTCAAAGATAATGGCCAATGGCTCTGCAATCACATCAGCGAACTCCCTCAGCACCTTCAGATGCATTAGATCTGGTCCCATGGACTTGTGCGTGTCCAGCTTTTCTAAATAATCCTTAACCTGTTCTTTCACTATTGAGGGCTGCTCACCTCCTCCCCATACTGTGCCTCCCAGTGCAGCAGTCTGGGAGCTGACCTTGTCTGTGAAGACTGAGGCAAAAAAAGCATTGAGTATTTCATCTTTTTTTCACATTATCTGTCACTAGGTTGCCTCCCCCATTCAGTAAGGGCCTCACACTTTCCCTGATCACCTTCTTATTGTTATTGTACCTGTAGAAACCCTTCACATCCCTTGCTAGCTGCAACTCCAATTGTGCTTTGGCTTTCCTGATTACACCCCTGCATGCTCGAGCAATATTTTTATACTCTTCCCTAATCATCTGTCCAAGTTCTCACTTCTTTCTTTTTGTGTTTAAGTTCACTGAAGATTTCTCTGTTAAGCCAAATTCTTCCTCTCCGCTGATTTGGCTCATAATGGTTTTCAGGTTTGTGAAATTGGCCCTTTTAAAGCACCAGGGGTGTGTGTATATATTTTACTGGTTGGGACTTCATTGTGTTTGCAGATTATAAATGTGATCAAGTCATGATCACTTGTACCTAAGCTACCATTAATTTTTAGTTCTGTGACCTCTTCATCTGTCAAGCCAAACTCTAATGTAGAATCCATTCATGTTGGATGCAGCAGTTTTTGAGTTAGGAAATGCTCATCTATAATATTTAGAAATTCCAAGGATGTTTTAGTCCTGGCAGCATGAGACCTGCAGCATACATCACTCAGTTTTCCACCTGGGGAAGTGAGGAAACAGATTGACAGAGCAAGACGGGTACCCAGAAATCACCTACTACAGGACAGGCCCAACAAGGACAATAACAGAACACCACTGGCCATCACATACAGCCCCCAGCTAAAACCTCTCCAGCGCATTATCCACGATCTACAACCTATCCTGGAAAATGATCCCTCACTCTCACAGACCTTGGGAGGCAGGCCAGTCCTCACTTACAGACAACCCCCCAACCTGAAACAAATACTCACCAGCAACTACACACCATACCACAGAAAAACACCAACCCAGGAACCAATCCCTGTAGCAAACCTCGTTGCCTACTCTGTCCCCATATCTACTCTAGCGACACCATCAGAGGACCCAACCACATCAGCCACACCATCAAGGGCTCATTCACCTGCACAGCCACTAATGTTATATATGCCATCATGTGCCAGCAATGCCCCTCTGCCATGTACATTGACCAAACCGGACAGTCTCTCCGCAAAAGAATAAATGGACACAAATCGGACATCAGGAATGGTAACATACATAAGCCAGTAAGTGAACACTTCAATCTCCCTGGTCATTCTATTACAGATTTAAAAGTCAGTATCATTGAACAAAAAAAACTTCAGAAACAGACTTCAAAGAGAAACAGCAGAACTAAAATTCATTTGCAAATTTAACACCATTAATCTGGGCTTGAACAGGGACTGGGAGTGGTTGGCTCATTACAGAAGCAGCTTTTCCTCTCCTGGAATTGACACCTCCTCATCTATTATTGGGAGTGGACTACATCCACCCTGATTGAATTGGCTCTGTCAACACTGGTTCTCCACTTGCGAAGTAACTCCCTGCTCTCCATGTGTCAGTATATAATGCCTGTATCTGTAACTTTCACTCTATGCATCCGAAGAAGTGAGGTTTTTACCCACGAAAGCTTATGTCCAAATAAATCTGTTAGTCTTTAAGGTGCCACCAGACTCCTTGTTGTTTCAGTCTTCCATAATCATACAACTTTCCCCCTCTACACATTGTAGATAGTGTAAGGAGCTGCTCATCCTATTTCCTAATGTGTGATTTGGTGGTCTGTAGAAGACATCAACTAGTACCCCATCTTGTGCCTTCTTTGTTAGGACATTGATCCATAAGCACGCCAGATCGTTTTCTTCCAAGTTATCAGTGACTCGGAAACTATTAATGACATTTTTGACATGGAGTGCCACTCCCCCATCCCTCATGCCCACTCAATCCTTTATGCATAGATTATGACTGTTGATTTTACCATTCCAATCATGCAGATCATCCCACTGGTTTTCAGTAATACCAACTAGATTGATTTTGTACTCATAAATGGGCAATACTCATTCCTTTCGTTTGTTACCCATGCTTCTAGGATTGATGTATAGGGAATTAAAGAATGTCTTGTCTTCATGTCCTTTGGTTCCTTGATTAATTTTCTCACCATCTCAGTTTTGTGCTAAATGAATGCTCATATATTCCCATTTTTTACCCTCCCTTTTTGCTATTTGTTTAATGGTCTCCTGACTACTCTAGCCAGCCTGTCCTCAAGCAGATTGGTTCCCCTTCTATTGAGGTGGAGGCCGTTCATACTGTACAGCCATCACTCCCCAAAGGTGGGCCACAGAAGGACCATCAGTGATCCACAAAATCAAAACCTCTGTCCTATGTTACTTACCAAGCCAGCAGTTCACTTCCAGAAGTGATTTAGTGGAGAATCCCTTTTGAGATTACTTGCATGAGTAAAACCAAATCCTGCTTGCCTTAGATGATACCAGTCTATTGGGATTCATGCTGTGCATAGTATTTTTGTTGTTCATTTGTAAACAGGGAAAACATGGATTGTCTAACTTCTGAGTTTTACTGACTTACATTATTCCATGTAAAAATATTTCAAATTTCAAGATGACTTGAAGAATAATTAGGAAGGTGTCTGAGTTGGCCCTGCATATGCCAACTTTTTATGGGCTACTTAGGGAAGACTTATGTCAAGTCTCTGCACTTAGTATCAATTTATTGTTGCTTGTTCCAGCCTCCTTGACTCTCCTGTCTTACCTGCCCAAAGCACAGCATCTAAAATCATTTTTCTCTCCCCGATCCCCCTCTAACCTATTCACTGGCTTCTGCTGCTTTCCATGTAGAGTTCAAATTACTGGTCCTCACTGCCCTGCCTGATATTCTCATTTCCTGACATTTCTTGCCTCAGGCTCTGTCTTGTTCTCATCTTGTTCCCTTGGTCTGCTCATGCTTTCACCTTCCTACCTCTTGTCACACTATTCCCTATGCCTGGAATGACATTCCCCTTCCTGTGCCAGACATCCTTGCTTTTCTCCTCCTTGTCGGCAGCATGGTCTAAAGATAAGAAAAAAAGCTGCTTTGCATTCAAGGGCAAAAATCGACACAGACCAAGCCAAGCACAGAAAACAATAAAGTTTAGAGGCTGCAGAGATGGAAAACACAGACAAAACAGCGAAAGGAGGAGCTGAGCTTCGTGTCCCTGGAGCCGATGTGGGGATGCTAAAGAAGCCACAGTCAACCGGCCTGGACTGAAATACTGAGCAAAGGGTCTCTAAAAGAGACATCCCAGAAGACCCCAGGGCATAAAAGAACAGCTCTCCCAAGAGCAAAAGCAAGTTGAAAATTTTTGCAGCGTACCTATAGGCAACCCGTGCACAAAATAACCTCCTGCCCATCTCTCTCTCTCTCTGTCTCTCCTACCCCCGGGCCTGGCCAGCCCAGGCAGCGTGTTGGTAAGTATAAAAAAAGGGAGGGAAAAGGGTGGCAGGTGAATCTACCCCCGGTCGTAGCAATAGTCTGTCAGCTACCTTATACAGAGAACCTATAACGAGGAATAATATGCATTGTGACCATTTGCTTTCTATCCTAAAAAGTTCACCAGGTTCTCAATTACAAGAGTTTTCATTGATCAAGCTGACTGCTATCTGATGATGGATGTAATGTGTAAAATAACTTTGGCTAAGGGCATACAATATAATTCTGATTAAAATTTACCATAAAAGACAGAGAGAAAGCTGATGTATTGAGCAGTAAAATAAGATTGAGAATATATCCCTTTTGTTAAGGCTGTCCCTATTTGTTACAATAGTCCAGTGCTTGTACATAATTATCTTAATATCCTTGTATCTTGATGACAAGTTAGCATTGTTGAAGGAATCACCTATTCTTCGGCAAAAAATTAATGGTGTCTTTGGGCACGGAGATTCTTTATTACACAGAGAAAGTTTTTGTCAAATTCCACATCTGGATTTTTCAAATGTGACAATTATCATAATGAGCAAGATCTGAATAAAGGGAGTTACTTTACTCAACCATTATCTTGAAAAGAGCCCTACATTAGAGCTAGAATGAGTTTTCTGTGTATGTGTCCAAATGACTTGGGTATAGTATAATGGGGAAACTCTTCCATCACTGAAAGTGCACATTACCAAGCAGGAGTGCAATCAAGAGAGGGAGCCTTATCTTGGATAGGAATGTCAAAGCATTCATCAGTCCATTAGTTCTTTGGGATTCCTGACAGATGCACGGACCAAAAAAGAGAGCAGGACAAAAGTTCCATTGTCCTAAAGAGAATCTTTCTGGACTTATTCTTTACGGTTATAAGCCAAATTCTTCCCTTGTGTATGTATATGTAGCTCCTACTGAGTTATGTTGCTGGCTTATTTCTGAGGGGAGAATTTAGCAGTGTCTTTCCATTAAGACTTAATGAAAAGTCTGGCATATCTTTCTTTCAAGAATGAAGAAAACTCCCAAGAAAAAGCTTTCAGGGTCCTTTGGTCACATGTGCACAGAGGAGCTGAAGCAGGTGAAACTCTCCAGGGGTATGTACGGAGGGCAACAGTGGCTGTGCAGTATGCTCCCTCTTCTATCCCAACCCCACAGAAGCCTTTTGGCTACCATCTGGACAATTCAGGGGTCTGTTAGTCATGGGGGCTGTTTGTGGAATGACAGTACACTGGGGGGGAGGAGAGGGAGAGGGGAAGTGCGAGAGAGGGAAGGTTTCATGGCCCTGTATTTCATTTTAGCATTTTGTAATTTACTATTATCCTTTTACTCATTTAAAAATATAAATACATCCAAACAATGATTTGTAAATCAGAAACAAAGGCTAAAGTGCATAGCTGAGACTGATATTTAAGAATTAAAATTTAAACATTCACAAATAAATTACAGATCTTATTGAATTTTCCCATAAATTTAATCCTAATAAATGAGTGTTCTGAACAATCAAAGTTTAAACTGACATTTTTATCTTGGAACTAAATTCTGCTTTCTGTTTCACTATAATAAAGTTGAAGCAGATTCTTCATTAATCTATATAGTTCCCCTGAAGACAATAAAAACCAACCACACAATTATAAACTTTCCAAAGTAATTGTTGGAACCTAGCCACTCTCCAGCATCGACATGACTCAAAGGGCATGCAGCCACTCCCCCAAGGTGTGGGACAAGCCTCCTCCCTACTTGGAGTGTCTTATCTCCTCTCCTTGCTTGGGCTGGGTCCTGAGTTATTTTTCTGATGCCTGGCATCTCCACCCAACATGATGCCTCTCTGTGCCTGAGACCTAAGCAGTGCTGTTCCTTGGGAAAAATGAATAATGCTACTAATGGGCAAAGGTTTAAAAACCCCAGTACCCAAGAAACAAGAAAATACACCAGCACAATCCTAGTAAGAAGTGATATACCCCAAAATAACAGTATAACAAAACGGACTTTATTGGGAGCAGGAAAATAGGATCTGGGGAAGGAAAGGGTTATGTCGTTAACTAATACATACTAAACACAAACAAATCCACCTGCTAATACTCAGCTCTTCCCAAGGGGGGAGGGATAGCTTAGTGGTTTGGGCATTGGCCTGCTAAACCCAGGGTTGTGAGCTCAATCCTGGAGGGGGCCACTTAGGGATCTGGGGCAAAATCAGTACTTGGTCCTGCTAGTGAAGGCAGGGGGCTGGACTCGATGACATTTCAAGGTCCCTTCCCATTCTAGGAGATAGGATATCTCTATTCATTATTATTATCCCCAGCTCCCTCTCTGGCGATATGCTGATGAGGAGTCCAGAGATAAGGGCTGCAGCCTTGTGAATGAATGTTGGCTGGCTTAAAACAAAACAACAGTGATTGTGATGGGACGTCCACCGCACACTGGCAGAGAAGGGGTTAAAAGCAGCCTTGGGGAGGCGCATGGGGAGAAGCCAATCTGAAAGAGGCTGTGAGGAGCAGCCAATCAGGGTCCAGTAGGCCCATATAAAAAGAGCAGCAGGGCCAGAGGCAATCAGTTGCTTCAGGGAGCCCAGTGGAGAGCATTGGGTTCCTAGAATGCTGCAGGAAGGTAGCACCTTGGACTGGGTAGCTGCTAGCATGGACTGGGGGAGCCAGAGAGAGAGAGAGCACTCCTGGCTGGCTGCTGGGATTTGCAGGCTTAAGTCCTGAGAAGAGGGTGAAGAAGGTGCTGGAGCTCAAAACTAAAACTAGTCCTTGTCTCTGAGTCAGGCTGTCCCCTCCCACTGAAGGTCTGAGCAGCCCTGGCTCATCATTGGCCCAGCAAACTGCCTGTCCATGTCACCTCATGCAGAAGCTTCGCTCTTGGCCTCAGCAGGAGTTTCTACTCCTCTCGATCCCCATGCCTGACTCCAAGCATGCTGGGAAATGGTATCAGAGGGTTCTGGTAGCCATTACAGTTGTAGTTAGATCAGTCTAACACTCCAGGAGGTGACAAACTCCAAGTGGGATTCTGGGTAAGTTTACAGTATATACTTAATACCATATTTGGATTTTATCCAGCAATTAACCTTGTGTTAAACCTGCAATTCCAGTTTTACTTAGAGCTTAATCCTGAAGGTTCACGGTCTGGAGAAACAAGTATCGACCCTGCGTTGCATAAGAGAAAATGAAGATTTCCTGGACAGACGTCAGGATATGCTTCTACAGGCACAACATTCTGAAGAATCAGAGCAGGCTGTGCAGGGGACAGAGGGACGGTGAAGAAATTTGGCAGCATGTGACCTCCAGAAGAAGAAAGAGGAGCGTCCATGTACCAGCAATGGAGATACAGGTGAGCAACTGTTTTCATGTTCTCTCCACAGGTACTAATGCGGCGAGTAGACTAGATGATACATCTGAGGGAAGGGAGCAGAAGGAGACTCCACCAATTGGAAGGTATGAGATGCACTGTCATAGGGATGGGGGTTCCACGACCACTGCTCCCAAGAGAAGGAGGCGGGTGGTGGTGGTCGGGGGACTGCGTCATCTATCTGCCACCCCGACCGGGAAAACCAAGACATCTGCTGCTTGCCAGGAGCTAGGATTCACGATGTACGGAGAGACTGCCGAGATTCATCAAGCCCTCGGATCGCTACCCCTTCCTGCTTCTCCAAGTGGGCACTTAGGGTTGTCAGGTCCTCTGGTCAAAAACTGGGCACCTGGCAACCCTAAATGGCTTTTGGACCCAGAAGCCAAAAACCGGACTGTCCAGGTAAAACCTGTACGAGTGGCAACCCTAAGTAAGCAGCACAAAAATAACTTTATTTTTGCCTCTATTTCCAACTTATTCTCATACTGGAAGACATCTGAAAATGAAAACCATAAATCCAAATACAATCTGGTTTTAGAAAATGAAAAGAAAAAAGGTTTTGCTATTAAAAACTCTCAAAAAATCCTAAGCAGCAGAAACTGTCATTTTGTCCACTCCCTGACCAGCTCCTGCAGTCTGAAATTGAAAGTCATGAACTGCCTTAATTCAGCAAACATGAATCTGTCATTGTATCAAGGTTTTAGTCAGGAAGAAGATTTGCGCAGCATCACTGAAGTGGCATTTGTAGTAGTAGCTGATATTTCCAGAGAAATTTTGCTTGAATTCAGTAAAACTGAATACCCCATAGCTGAGCTACAAAGCAACAAAGCTGAAGATCCCATAGATTATCTTAAAACAAACAAAAAACCCCAAAGACCTTGTAGGCGAATTTGAAAGGAGCAAAACAAAAGGCGCTGTAGATGAGTAAGTCAACGCATTCTTGCTGCTGAAATAGGTTTGGCATTCCATCTGATAAAAGTGACTTTCAAGACAGTTTTATCAGACTCGGCTGAATAACCTTGCTCTTTTTGCAATTGAAAAAGACAAGATAGCAAGGTTATAGCTGGAACAGTTTGCCAAGGAAAAGTGTCACGGTCATGCAAGGTTCCAGTATTTGGAAATATACAAGCCAACATGATTTGGGTGAGATTCCACTTTTGTTTAGGCTTCTGACTTATGTTTTTTTTTTTTTTTTTTTAACTTTAAAAAAGATAAAGTGACATGACCATTTGGCCCCATGCGCAATAGTTTCTGACCGTGCTCTGACCTTTAAATCTGCCTGTCACTGGGGCAATTCTATGTAGGTTGAAAAGTTGTGACTCTTACTGATCTTGCACACAGAGTTCCCTATATACCAATACTTTCGCCTGTGAAGATGCTTTTCAAAGTTCAAGAAACTGTGCAGTGGCTGAAGTCAGAGCCAGAGTCAAGCTGTTGAACACAGTATGGTCTCCCCGCCCCATATAATGAAGCCTTCCTGTCTGACTGTGCGCAAGATCTTTAATTACCTTCAGTCTCAGGCTGATCAGATTTCAGAGTGGTAGCCATGTTAGTCTGTATCAGCAAAAACCATGAGGAGTCCTTGTGGTACCTTAGCAACTAACAAATGTATTTGGGCATAAGCTTTCATAGGCTAAACTCCACTTCTTCAGATGCATGGAGTGAAAAATACAGTAAGCAGAATATATATGATAGCACATGAAAAGATGGGAGTTGCCTTACCAAGTGGGGGGTGTCAGTGCTAACGAGCCAATTCAATTAAGGTGGAAGTGGCCTATTCTTTTCCCTCTGCTGATACTCACACCTTCTTGTCAACTGTTTGAAATGGGCAACCTTGATTGGTCTCATTAGCACTACGAAAGTAATTCCCCCTCCCTTGGTATTCACCCCCTCTTGTCAACTGTTGAGAATAGGCCTCTGATACGAAAACTGCCCATTGTCTCTGGCATCACCATGCACAACTTACATTAAAGACAGGGAGATAACTATCCTCCATCTTGTCTGGAAGAAAAACCTGTTTGTCCATTTGTTTGGTTACAGACTTTAGAGCATAATATCCATAATTTCTTATACAGTGTTAATACATACATTTCACAATCATGTTAATTACCAGTGGGTCACTGGTTATTTGATCTCTCACATGACTTTCTTTATAGATAAGTATCATGACAGCAATTTGTTGGGTGTATTGAGTTTGTTAGGCCAGATGGGAGTTGTTACATAATGAACCACTTGCCAGCTGGCATTGAGGGGCTCTTAGGGTCACAAAGGCATGTTTCCCACACCTTGAATCATTCTTGCAGCTCTTCTCTGAACCCTTTCCATTCTGTCTACATTCTTTTTGAAATGTGAACATCAGAACTGGACACACTATTCCAATAATGGTCTCGCTAATGCCATACACAGAGGTAATAGTACAACATGTCTACTTTTGCTTGCTTTCCTCCTGCCTATGCACCAAAGGCTACATCTACACTGGCATGCATACCTGAGGACTAGATTGTGTATGTGGTTGCTTGTGCTCCACATACCCATGCCCACATATGCTGTGCTGCACATGGGTATAATGCTGTGTATATGTGTATACCTGCATCCACACTCATAGTGCTACTCCAAGTACACAAGGCTAGCGCTTGCATTTCAGGGGTGGTATCCCAGGGTTGTGTGCATCACAGGGAGATAATCTAGGAACCATTTTGTTGCATACTGTAGGTACTGCTGCCTGCCTTCACACGTTTGCCAGTGGTGCTTCCTGATCATGTCGCCCCTAACTTTTATTCACTGCAAAACCAGGTTGAAGCCATGGATCATTTGTAAATGGTTCTGCTCTTATTTCTTATAGAGGGAACAATATTTGTGCAGTGTAGGCAGTGCTCAGCCTGGTACATGATGGTATTTGGGCAACATTTTCTTAGACATTGAAAACAGCTGATATTGAGAGGCAATGAAAATTCATTCATGTCACACTGGACAAATACACTGGTATTGCCATAGTATGGCCTTTGGTGGATCATCAATTCTGATCCAGGAGAACCAGCATGGTGTGGTGGGATCACAATGTCTTGGAAAGCTGGGATGACTAGCAGTGGCTTCAGAACTTCCGAATGAGGAAACAGACCTTAATGGAGTTCTGTGAGCAGCTTGCATTAACCCTCCAGCAGAACACTCCATTCAGGGAAGCCATAGTGGTTCAGAAGCAGATTGCTATTGCCTTGTGGAGAATGGTTGTGGAATGTGCATTTGGTAGTCTGAAGGCTCGTTGGTGCTGCCTGTGCACCCGCCTGGATGCCATTTATATGATTGTTGACTGCTGTGCCCTGCACAACATTTGAGAGAGTAAAGGAGAGTGGTTTCCATGCCAAGTGGGTTCAGGAAAAATACAGCTTACAAATTCTGTACAGGCAGCTGGATTCCATACAGATGCACCCCAGTCCTGGGCCCTAGTGGGAAATGGAAATTAGGGACTCTATGTGCACATATGTTGACACAGCAGGGATCTTGAGGGGCAACAATGTCAAGGGACACCTTCACATCCTCTCTCTTGATCTGCTTTAAATGTACATTAGAGAACATACCTACCTACTTATGGGGCATATGGGCTGGTGTGTTGATGCAACAGCACCCCTTCTGTCCAGGCAGAGAATTGCACTAGAGTTTGCTCAGTCTGGTGGGATGATCAGTGAGTTTCTCTTGCCCAAGTCCTGTTGGGGGCATGGGTTTTCACCTTATTCCTGGTGAGGTCAACTGGTCCTGGCACCCAGGGGGTCTGAAAACCACCTCAGTTCTTCAGTCTCTTAGGTGTACCCACTCCACTAGGTTCCAGCTTGGGGCCCTTAAGCCAGAAAGGCAGAATCAGGACTCAGTGACCCCTATTGTGCCCTGAACTTCTTCCTACCTCACCTGGCTTTTCAGCCTGTTGGACTGGTCATTCCCTCTATGTCTGGGCAGCTTCTCAGCAGCTTGCTGGCAGGAGTTCCCTTCTCCAGTGTGCTTGCTCATCTGGCAGCCATCCCGGCCCTCTGCTTCTCAGCTCTTTTATTCTCCTAGCTGCTGTGAGGCTGCCAATCAGCCTTGGATGGTAGTACCTGCATTAACCCCTTGGTTGCTGGGCCAGCATGGATATATATACACCCCATTACAAGGGTACATAGCTTTTTAAGGGATTTGTTCCCATTTGAAGTGCTGCAGCTGAAGTTCGTTATCTGTTGCTGTGGGTCACATTGTACACATTAAAGCCAATTATTATTGGGCACCTACATTGTGTCATCAGCATGTGGATGGGTTTCTGCTGTGGAGCATAGTAGCAGTGATGTAATGAGTTCATTATTCAACGTTTGTCCTTCTCACTATTGACACCTGAATGGAAGCCAACTCATCTGTTGTGATTCATTTTGAAAAAAATAATGGGGTGGGTCTGATGGCAACAATTTCAGGCATTGATACATATGACTTGCTTTTTTATTTTGCATCTCCTTGATCCCAGTTACAACAGTATGGGAAGCCTTCATACAATTTACATAATGGTTTCTGATTTCACTTTAAAAGGTGAAGGACTTGTTTGCACTTCTTTTGGGAGATACAGGTTTTGAAGTACTTAATTGAATAGCACAAATAACTGATGAATGGAACCCTCTAATTTTAGTCTTACAAGAACTGCCTAGGGTGTTTTTTCCCCCCATTTATGGAGACAAATTCTATTATTAATGTGCCTGCATAATTTTCAGCACCTTAAGTAATGGGTTTATGAGGAATAGCTGGGGAGGGGAGAGACATGCAACCATTATGTTAATATAGTGATTTAGAATTGTCAACAGTGCCGAGTGCAATTCACAGCTGTTAGAGCCCACTAATCCCTGGTGTGCTTGGAAGGTGCTTAAAGTCTTGAGGGGGTGGTTTGGTACAGGGTACTGACAGATGCTGTAATATTGCCAGTAAATTTTTATTTAGGTTTTCAAATTTCAACATGTTCAATAAAGGCATTAAGACACAGATTAATTAGAGCCATACAGCCTATGTATAAGACGTATGCTTAGCTGAAAATTAATAGTGGTTAATTTAATAGGAAACATACACTCCACTATTCCCTTCCTGCCATGTATCCCTAGGACTTCAGGTATTTCCCCCCAGGTTTGGGAAAGACTCAAACATTTCCACTATAATGGCAACAAAGTTTTTCACGCCATTCTACTACATGAGGTAGGAAGCTTGGGGCCCATTCCTAATCCAAAAAACACTTTCATTTCACTTACTCAGGAAGGAGGAGGTACACCCAGTTAAATCATGTCAAATGCCTTACAGAAATCTGATATTATGCCAACACAGTTACCTTTAACAACCAAACTGGTAATCTCCTATAAAACAGATACCAAATTTGTTTCACAAAACCTGTTTTCTATAAAACCATTATTGATTGGCATTAGTTATGCTACCATCTTTTAAGTCTTTAGTGATTGCATCCTTTCCATGATCTTCTGTGTGTATTTTTATATATCTATAGACCTAGATAGTCCCAACCAGTGATGTATACATATCCATGTTCTGATGTGTGTACATAGAAATATATGTGGAACCTCCAGGAATGTTACTTGACATGGCCCAGGCTTGACAATGTACACTAAAAAATGATGAAACCACATTTACTTTGGGTGACTTCTTGCCTCTGTTACTACAGTACAAATTAATTTTTGATTATGTATCTTAATTAATTATATAATCTTTACATTTTAGCACCTTTTGTAATATAGCTTCAGTTCAGGATAGCAAAGTGAAGAATGATTTCTTGACTAGAGAGAAGTTCAGAATTGACCTTAGAAACCTGCTCAGGAACTTACTGTCCTAATGAAGTTATATTAAATGTAACAATTAAATTTTATCTCCATGTGTCTGAACACAGGGCACTTTAAAAGATAGTCCTAACTGCTAGCATAAAACACAATATTCGAAGATTCAGGTAGAAGATTAGTAAAGTAACTTATAGTTTGTAAACTTGGTTGAGTTATTAAGGAGGATAAACTTCATTTAAAAAAATGATTTCACGTCACATCAAGATAATAAGCGTAAAGGTGGAAACCTAATGACTTGTTCAAAATATCTTTGAGAAGTCACTATAAGCCACATTTTCAAAGGTACCTAAGTGGGCTTTCACAAGCACCTAAGCAGTCTCATTAATATCAATAGGAGTTAGGCATTAATTAACCTGCTTAGGCACTTTTAAAAATCCCATTAGTCATCTATCTGCATCTTAAGGAAACTAAATATGTTTCAAAATATGGCCCCAAATGCAAAAGCAACAAGCAACTTTCTAAACCCAATGATTGTTAATTTGTTCTTGTACATGCTATTCTTCACCTTTTACCCTTGTAGTAAATGCTAAAGATAATTCAGCTAATAATGTGATCTAGGAGACACTGAAACACTAGACAAGTATTTTGTAGAAGGCATGGAGCATCTAGTAGCTGGAATAAACCATTTAGTAAGGGTTCTTAAGATTCAGGCCTCTCAAGACTATTTTTGTTCTCCAAAGAGTCTCTCAAGGACCTTATTTTGGAGAGTTTTCCCAGTTGTTCACATTAATGTCTCTGACCTCTCATTGGGGCTATCTGTTACTTTTCTTACATATTATCAAGATGATATATTTTCTTGATCCTTCCACTGTGTGGATTTTTAACATTCACAAGAGAAGCCAAATACTATGAAATAGTTAAAATGGCATGAACAAATAAAATGACTTACAATCACTCAGGCATTTTTAAACTTACATATGATTACAAGTTTAAGGATGTGTAGTACTGTAAATAAATAACCTGGGAAGAAACCATTGTTACCTGCTTCCCTGTTTATAAAAGTAGATTTTACTCAAAGGAATAGAAAACTGTTGGAAAAACACACACTGTATGTGTTACCACTGGATTCTGAACTGCTTTGTGAAGAAAACTCCTTCGGGGTACATATTTTAGACTTGACTTTAATGAATGTCTAAACAGAGAGACAGAACACAATTTGGCTAGCTATGACGGTCTCTGGATGCAAATCCTTTATTTTTTCTTTGGCCATCCCAGGAATATAAGAAGAATTATTCCAGAACTTAGTGTCACATCAGTGCTCCTTTGTTGTGTCTGTACTTCTTAAAATCCCTCTGTGTATTCAGTAAGTCTTGGATAGACACTATATTAGATGAGACCCTTCTAAATTTTTTATTTTTACAGCTCTATCTGCAGTTCCCTAGTAGGATGATTACAGTATTTGCTATGTTCATACCCATCAAAGTTATAACTGTGTAGCCAGGAGGGTTGACGAGGGGGAAGAACACTTTCTAAAACGAGGTGTGTTTATACCCTAAGTCTTCTGTCAGTATGGTATAGTGTGGTGTGACCAGCATCAGATAAATAAATTAATCTTAGTTTTGGGGAACATCTGCCTGTTTGTACATGGTCCCTGATTCAACTTCCTATGTGAATTCAGTGAGCATGAATATTAACAAAATGAAAATTACTCTACAAAAAAAATGGAGGATGAGACTTCTAGCATTGGATCAGATCTTTCTAGCCATTTGTTTTCTATGTAGGATATGAGAAACTAGGAATAAGTTATTTCATTCCTTTACCTGTTCTTTTCCACCTTTTTTCTGTTTGTAGAGAAAGGGCCTACGTCTTGGAGGGAGAAAATAATGCCACCACCTTCAATTCTTCATTAGCCCTGGTGTGCAATCCACATGTGACTGGGGATCTTCCTGGGTGTGGAAGGAAGAAGGAGGAACAGAACAGGGGCTTGCCAACTTTCTGTGTCATCCTCCCCATTGTAAAACTTGGAAGGTTCCATGAATAGAGAATGCAATATCAACATTATATTATATGGTTCCCACTAGAACTAGCTGAACAATGAAAACCTGACATTCAAGGTGCCTGCAACAGATCCATTTGATTTTTTTATTCTGAATTTTTTAATTTGAACTCAACTCCCTCCCCCCCATTTTTTTATTGACAGAATTTTTAACAGAAAACTCACTGTTTGGTTAATAAAAATATTTCCAATGTTTTTAACTTAAAATGAAAAAAAGAGAGACAATTTTACACACACATGCACACACACACACGGCAAAGTAAAATAAAAAAAGGCCCCCATATTATGAAAAAGATTTTCATTAAAAAGTATATTCCCACATTGACATCCTCCCTGAGGGTGTGTTTCGGTGCTGTCATTAGCAGGGATACTTTACATAAGGCTTATGTTATGCACAGTGCACAGGTTTAACAGACCCACACAATGGTGGAAAGCAGTGAAAAGCAAACCTCAAATTGCTATACCTGTTCATCTGAGTAGATAATGACTCTTTAATGTATTAATCTTTGAGGAGAAATAACCTCTCTTCTTTAATTGTAATTAAAATTGAGTTAGGGCAATTTGAAGATAAGTGGTATAGTCTCTTTGCTCACTTAGGGTCTGATTCAACTCCTGTGAAAGTCAATATTGGTTTCATCTGACACTGCAAGGACCAGGCTTTTTTAATCTTTCGTGGCTGCAGAAATTTCAAGGTTGGCTTACATAGTGTTTTATGGAAGGCATGATCTCTTGCAACATCAGGTATGCTGAGAATGTTTGTGGAACATAGTGATGCTCAAGGGGCACTGGTTCATTGGGAGTATGATGTCTGCCAAAATCCTGTTTCCACAGATAGATCAGACATCCAGTCTGAAGTGGTGTGCTTATCTATCAGCTCCTTGGTATAACATACTCTTCGACTTGGTTTGCTCTCTGTGTTCATTCTATTTAATGAAAGCCTCCACTTTTCCATAATTCCTCATTTCATAGCACTTTCCCTTAGCTGAATGATTAGTTCAATTTTATCCTATTATCATATACTATGCATAAGGCCCTACCAAATTCATGGTCCATTTTGGTCAATTTCACGGTCTAGGATTTTAAAAATAGTAAATTTCATGATTTCAGCTATTCAAATCTGAAATGTCACGGGGTCTTTTAATTGTTGGGGTCTTGACCCAAAAAAGAGGCGTGTGTGGGCGTGCAAGGTTATTGAATGGGGGGTTGCGGTACTGCTACCCTTACTTCTGCACTGATGCTGGTGGCAGCCTGCCTTCAGAGCAGGGCAGCTGGACAGCGGCGGTTGCTGGCCAGGAGCCCAGCTCTGAAGGCAGAGCTGCCACTGCCAGCACCGCAGAAGTTAGGATGGCCTGGTATGGTATTGTCACCCTTACTTCTGTGCTGCTGCCTGCAGAGCTGGGCCCTCAGTCTGGGGCTCTCTGGCTGCCCAGCTCTGCAGACAGCAGTGCAGAAGCAAGGGTGGTATGGTATGGTATTTCCACCCTTACTTCTGCGCTGCTGCTGGCGGGGCGCTGCCTGCTGGGCTGGGCACCTGGCCAATAGCTGCCACTCTCCAGCTGCACAGCTCTGAAGGCAGTGCAGAAGTAAGCGTGGCAATACTGTGACCCTCCTAAAATAACCTTGTGACCCCCCTGCAATCCTTTTTGGGTCAGGACCCCCAACTTGAGAAATGCTGGTCTCCCCCATGAAATCTGTATAGGGTAAAAGCACACAAAAGACCAGATTTCATGGTCCATGATGCGTTTCTTATGGCCATGAATTTGGTAGGGCCCTAACTATGTACAAACTAGAAACTAGATACCCATCCAGATCTTCCTCGCTCCATTGTTCTATACTCATATCTGTGGTGAACCCTTGAACCTTTTGGTGATATTTTTGTCACAGTGGGTGTGTCTGGGGAGTGATTATTTTTGGCCTTAACATCACTTTTTTTTAATTCAAATCTTCAGAAAAATTGTGGATGTGGAGAAATAGGTATCTGAATATAGATCTGTGTTAAGTCTGGACACAGACTGCAGTGAAATTTGCTAGTTAATAAATATTTCCGTGTCTACTCCTTATGTTGGTATAATACTTTATCAATATCTCATTTTAATGCCATATCTGAGATTTTAAAATCTATTTTAATAGCTCTACTTTTGGGATAGTCAGGTTGTACAAAGGCTAGGCAAAAATAAATCCTTAGTGGATACCATAAAATAAAAAAAATAATTATACAGAGCTACATACACAATAATAATAATACCTAGCTCTTACATGACTTTTTTCATAAGTAGATGTCAACATGCTTTACAAAGAAGGTCAGTATTATTATCTCCATTGACAAATGGGGACATGATTTACCCTTGGGCATCCAGTAGACAATTAAGACATTATGACTCATATGTGTTCCACGAGAGATACGATTGCCTTGACTTTTTTGTTCTGATGTACAGAGCTATTCATGGCAGAGCTGAATATCTATGAATACAAACTAGACCAACTAACTAGTGCATAGCATATCTATGGACTGCATTGTCTAATCACCTAATGTCTCTTCAAAATCACAGATGCTGAATAAGAGGAATGTATTTAATGTACATTTGGTTCTTCTGGTAGATAGATGAGAGGCGCTTTTAAAAAAAAATGTTCAACAAAAAATGTCCAAAAGGTACGTAGGGTTCAATTATATCTCCAGCACAGTCGTGAATAATGAACAGCTCTGGGGTGTACTGTGCCTCAAATACACTGAGGCTCAGATCACTCTCTGCTTCCTGCTGCTCCAAGGAGTAGAAGTTTGCTGCTTGTCTATAGATGCCACAGACCCCCTGCTTGGCTGATGCAGGGAGCTAAGTCTGGGCCCCTTCCTGTGCATGTGGCTAGGGAGTGAGTAGGTGGACAGTGTGACAGGTTGGGTCACAGAAACCCCCTTGGGACTGCCACCTGATGTGCTGAGACTACCCATAAGCCCGTTTTCCCTGACAGCTTGGAACTTCAGTACCCTGCCTGGTTGTGCCAGACACACTAGCCTGCTACAAACACTGACCCAGGTCTGAACCACATCCCCCAAAAGCTGCAGGCTTAACTGAAAACAGATTAAGAAGTGCTCCTGTCTCCAACACCCAGATATCCAATGGGATCCAAACCCCAAATAAATCTGTTTTACTATGTATAAAGCTTATACAGGGTAAACTATGTCCACTGGATCCCCCTTGTCCATGTTTGTTGACCCCTTCAAAGAACTCTAATAGATTAGGTAAGACATGATTTCCCTTTACAGAAACCATGTTGACTTTTGCCCAACAATTTATGTTCTTCTATGTGTCTGACAATTTTATGCTTTACTATTGTTTCAACTAATTTGCCCGGTACTGACGTTAGACTTACCAGTCTGTAATTACTGGCATCACCTATAGAACCCTTTTAAAATATTGGCATTACATTAGCTATCTTCCAGTCATTGGGTACAGAAGCTGATTTAAAGGACAGGTTACAAACCATAGTTAATAGTTCCACAATTTCACATTTGAGTTCTTTCAGAACACTTGGGTGAATGCCATCTGGTCCCGGTGACTTGTTACTGTTAAGTTTATCAATTAATTCCAAAACCTCCCCTAGTGACACTTCAATCTATGACAATTCCTCAGATTTGTCACCTACAAAGGACAGCTCAGGTTTGGGAATCTCCCTAACATCCTCAGCCATGAAGACTGAAGCAAAGAATTCATTTAGTTTCTCTGAAATTACTTTATCGTCTTTAAGTGCTCCTTTTGTATCTCGATCATCCAGGGGCCCCACTGGTTGTTTAGCAGGCTTCCTGCTTCTGATGTACTTTAAAAACATTTTATTATTACCTTTTGAGTTTTTGGCTAGCTGTTCTTCAAACTCCTTTTTGGCTTTTCTTATTGCATTTTTACATTTAATTTGGCAGTGTTTATGCTCCTTTCTATTCACCTCACTAGGATCTGACTTCCATTTTTTAAAAGATGCCTTTTTAGATGTTCCAATAAGCTTTTTTGGCAGACTAGACTCTTCCTAATCTGGGTCCAGCAATCACTCACACCCTTGTAGTTACTGTCCTTTGTTCCAGTTTATTTCAGGCATCTCTTTGGGGTGGAGAGGCTATCTCTTGAGCCAGCTGAAGACAAAATGGAGGGGTATCCAGGGGCTAATATAGTCTTTCTCTTGTCCCACCTCACAGCCACAAGATGGGGTCTCTAGCCACCTGGACAAGTCACATGTCTCTGAATGATTCAGCTTTTTGCAGTCCAACCCCATTGTTTACATGTTAGTTTGAATGTTCCCAGAAAAGCTCAGATGTGGATTGGCATCTCCAAAGTCCGTTGCTAGTTAAGCACTCCCAATTACTTGAATAACCCAACCCCTTAAGCCCTATGTTGACCAAATCTGTCTTATGAACTTCCTACAGCAAACACTTTAAATACAAGCATAGAGCCAATGCTCATAACTTCAGATATAAAAATGATACATGCATGCAAATAGGATGAATATATTCAGTAGATTATAACCTTTGCAAAGATATGTTACATGGCATACATAGCATAAAACATATTCCAGTTATGTCATATTTACACTCATAAGCATATGTCCATAAAGCATTATGGGTTGCAACATCACAGACAGTGCCCACATAACTCTTCACCCCAGAACCTAAGGGCCAGGGACCAAGTACAGATGGGAAAGGGTGTTTGTTTGAGTCTTCCTGTCTCATTTACTCTGCAGCCCAGGAATATAGCAAAGATAGAATTTAGTATTTACTATTGATGCTATGTATCTTATTAAAGAGAATCAGATAATGAAACCAGAGAGTATCATTGAATAGGACAGTCAGAAACTTGTTTTATTGTCCACTGTGGATTTTCCTAAGGTGACAACAAGAAATCATTTCAAGACTCTTGTAAACAAGAGAGGCATGTGCAGTGAAACAAATGTCTGTCCAGATGTAATGTTTGTGTTACATTGGAGCATATTGAATTTGAAGAAATCTGTTGACTGGATATTGAGCAAAATAACTTTAAGTGTAGCAAAAGTGTAGACAGCTGGGCCTCAAGATTAAAGCCATTAATGTCTGTCATTGAAATAGGGATCAGGTGCCCATCAGCTCTATGTCTATGTGGGTGAAGAAGAACATGTTCTCTGATCACTTTAGTGCAGAAGTAAAGACATTCCTGATGGGTATGTTGATTAGACTTCTTCAGAGAACAGAGGACATCCAAATTACTTCTTCCTAGTTCCTGACAAACACATAGATGGTCAGGCAGAAGGCCACATTGTCACTTCTCAATCTGCCCTGTGTTACCCCAGGAGAAGACCAATGAGAGCTTGAACCAAGAAGGGAATTGTAGGAGCACCTCCTTTGCTCCAGGAAGAACCATCTGTGCTGGTTCAGGTTTGCTGATCATCACGTTGGGTAGATGGGGAAAAATCAGGTCTCATTTCTTACAAAAAGGCCATATAATGGTCAAAGTACTGAAGTAAAACATTCAACCAGCTCTAGTTATTTAATCTCTACTTCTTTCTAAGAACATAAAAGGGAGGTGCTACTGTGTTTGAGGCCAGGTCTACACTACAAATGTCTGCTGGCAAAGCTATATTGGCCAGAGGTGTGAAGAGGTATGACCCCTGACTGATATAGCTGTTCCTTCAAAAGCCCCTAGAATAGATGCGGTTACATCAGCAAAACTGTGCTTTGCCAGTATAGCATATTTTGCTTTGGGTGGGGGGATGGAATAAGTTGTGTCCATAGTATGTGTGCTTTGCCAGCATAGTATAGCTTTGCCAGCAAAGAGCTCTTGCTGTACGCCTGGCTGGTAACACAATTCCAGCTCTTGACAAACACTGCTTCCACACTGCTTTCATTCATGTTCAGTAAATTGCATTTTGTCCTTCAAATGAATTTACTTGAAGTAAATCCAGTGGAGAAAAAGACTTTCTTTGCACTTCTTGCTAGTGTATGTGCAATGTGCCTCAAGTGGCACGTGACTAAGATTCATCACTGAATTTGGTCCGCTGTTGGATCATTAGCTTCCCCGGGGCGGGTACTGACACAGAGTGCAACATGAATGCTGATTCATGTCACTCATTCCAAAGTAACTCCTCAATTGTTGACCAGATGTAATTGGTGATCACATTCAGATAGAAGCTTGAAAAACGCATACTAACACTCTCATAGAAACTGTATTTCTTTTATCCTGAACAAACTTCAGAGATCTTTAACATACAGTAGAGGTTTTAACCAAATTTTCAAACCAAATACTACTTAGATAATACTATGTTTTGGCAAATACCACACAATTTGAGTTTGGTTCAAATTTAAAAATAAACTGTCTTTGTTCATGTATCATTTTACGTTTGCCTTCGGTGAACATTCAAGCTCCCAGAAACTGAATCTTAAGCTTACATGTTTGAGTATTTGCAGTGGAAGTTGTATAACTTTTATGGGATAGAACACTGATTCACACAGCAAGGGGACAGACTACTCAAAACTCGCATCACTTCACTGGCAACTGGCACAGAGGCAGTTAAATGAGCCTAACGAGGGTATGACCACATTGTCTGTGGTTAGTCTAGTGTGGAACATGTTCTTTCGTGGATGAATGGGATGAGGCAAAGTTAGCTATAAGTTCTTCTCTGTTTAACATTTGATGATGAGTAAGTTTGAGGAAATTGCAATCTTCTTGCGGACATTCCATGAGTAGAAAGAGGCAAAGCATGCTGAACTTATTTGCTCAGTTCTAATACATTATTAATTTGCTGTAAGGTCCAGAGTTTTAGCTAAGCTTTAACTCAGTCTCCTTTTTTGTGGATGAAAGTCTACACGGGCAAATAAATAGGCCCACAGTATTGAAATTGTAATGAATTGTGGGTCCAAATACTAGTTAATATTTTCAAAGTGGTGCATGGGGTTTGGCTACATGTCTTTTATTAGTACTGAGATACAATGCTTTGAAGAGTAAAATCCTCATGTGTTGTTATTATGTAACAAGCATATACACTGATCTTGACACAACTAACTTACCATTGTATGTTTTGATGGCTGTGGAATTTAAGGCTGTAGAAAGAACAAAATATGTTCCTGTGCTATGTGCAATAGGACACTTGTTTTACATACAGTAGTGACCAGGTGGCAGAAATGGTGCATGCAGGGCTGCCCGGAGGCTTTTGGGGGCCCGGGGCAAAATCTGAAGCTGAAGCTCTTTCACCCTTCCACAAAAATTGCCACTGAGGGAAGGCCCTGGGAGCAGAAGAGACACTGGAGAGCGAGCCTGCCCTAGACTCACCCAACAGCAGTGGCTTCTGGCCCAAGGAGCTGAGTCTGGTTCCCTGCTCCGGGCACTGAGACCTGGGCTGCCGGGTTTGACTTGATTACTTCTCCATCATAGGAGCGTCCAGGCCAAAGCTGAGTGCCACTTCAACCCTGCATGCTAGCTTGAAAGACTATTCAAATTTCGCACCGCCACCCCACATACTAGGATGTAACGAGATTCCCTCACATTTGGCACATTATCAGTCTGTTAACACAGAGGGGATGCCAGCCAAAAATGAGTGGCAATTCTACCCCCATGCCAGGTCACAATGACATTTGCTTTGGGGACCCTCTCAAATGGGGGCCTGAGGCAAACTGTCCCTTTTCCCATCCCCCTCCCACCAGGATGGCCCTGTCAACATGGTTTATTTAACACAAAGGAGTGGAAGGAATTTCTGTAGCACATTAATCTCAAATGAATAAATGAGCAAATCCTTCATAATATGAAGCATCGACTTCGGGAAGCAGCGGGAAACACTAAGTGGATACAGACTCATAGGATCTTAACCATTCAGTGGGCCAAAAAAAAGTAAAGCAGATGCTGCATCTGAAGCTTGGTCTACATTAGCAACTTATGTCAGTAAAAATATGGCTCTCACGGGTGTGGAAAATCCACACCTCTGAGCAATGCAGGGAGTGCTGTCTACACCTGGAGTTACGTCGGTATATGTTGATGGGAGGGCTTCTCCCATCAGCATGGCTACCGCTTCTCAGGGAGGTGGAGTACCTATGCCAACTGGAGAAGCTCTCCCATTGGCTTAGGTGGCATCATCACTGAGGTGCTGGGTTGGTGCAGCTGTGCCGCTGCAGCAATTTAAGTGTAGAGCAGTCCTGAGGGAAGAAAAATAATCTCTCCTTCTCAGTGGCCTCTGGGCCTTTTTAAAGGTCAGTTCCTCCAAAGCTGGTTATTTTGCTGGACGCCATAGCTACTCAGATCAGCTAAATCCAGTGCAAAAGCCCATTAACACTTTTATGAAGAATTGCATAATTTTAATGTATGTGGTAAAACTACAGTTGTTCATATGACCAACTGGGAATCTTTCTATTTCTTATATCTGGGTCACCATTGTTTAGTAGATTTCCTACTGGACATGTAGGAAACTTAGCTTATTGACTCAGAGGCTGGATAAAAAAATCTTGCCTTAATCCTTATTTGCAATGGAAAATGAAGGCAGCCTTTTATTTAAAGTAGAAAAGATAAAAAATAGTTTTAAAAAAGAAAAACATAAGGGATTATGCGGACAATGGAGCCTTGCAACTGCATATCCAGCAACATACCCTGAATACAGCAAAATGTGGAGTACTGATCACACGCACCTTTAAAAGAAAGTACAGATGGAGCAAATGAGAGAAATGTATCTAATGTATTTGAGAAATAAAAAAGCATTTTACCAGATTGAAGACCAATGGGAAGGAAAAGAACCAATATTATCTCTGGCTGAGAAGCATGACTCAATATAAACAAGGCCACAAGCTAATAACAAAAATGCTTTTATTTATTGCTCACTAACCTACAGGGCTTAGTACCACAGAGGGTTACAAAATTTCCCATAGAAATAACACTTTTCAATTCAATCCTGCAAGCATTATAGCACATTTCAGGACATAAAGGTAAAACCCCTTTAAAATGAAAGAATGCTATATTAGAATTACATTAAAGAGAACTTTCACTGTCAAGTTAAAATATATTTATCTATTGAGGGTCCTACTTTGCCTCCTTATTCACTCTGAGTAGTACCTTACTCCAAAATAGATCCATTAATATACACCCTGTGTTAACCTCATCAATTTCTTTTTCTTGCTCACTCATTTTCTTATGTGCTGTTCACTGTGGGATTTTGGTGCACGTAAGAGGGAGACATTTATAAGCAGGCTACCATACTTAATTATAGCTTCTGCTATAGGTTAGTGGAAAGCAAACCTCACTGCTCTTGTCCAGCAATTGCAACTTTCTTTAACTTTGAGTCTTTCTATATAAATATGCACATGCTTAAAGCTGAAGCAAGACAGATGCCTAAAGTATCTTGTATCTTGAGATTTATAATTTACGTGAATGTCTGAGTGAGAGAATTTGTTAGTCAACAGGACCTGTTGATGTGTCTGTGCATGACACACAAGCCTGAACCAGCGACAATGACAGGGCTTGTAATTTCACATCAACAATAGAGCAGAACAATTCTGCAAGAGAAAAGAAGCAGCAAGTAAGAAAAATTCAAATAAGACTTGTGTAAAATATTTGTATCTTGAAGAGAACAACAACAACAAAATTACAAGGATTGCAATTTGCTCCTTATAGAATGGACAGGGACAGCAAGTCAACCATTTAATTTTTTCCAGAGCTTTTTGCTTTGTCAGCTGGAACCAAGTCTTGATAGCCTTCACGGCATGGTGAAAGGATGTTTTCTGTGAATAATTTCCTGAGGCAGAATAGGTTATGAGCAAAGCTGGCAGGAAAATGTAAAAACAATTTTGTGATTTTTTTTGACATTTTAAAGTTGTTTCTGTTTTGTAGAGTTCAAAACTGGACAATTTTTTTTCGTCTTAACTTTTTGTGGATTTGAAATTTTCAACATTTTCTTGGTTCTTCTCCTTCTTTTTTTCTTTTTGCCTATAAGTGACATAAATTGATTTTCCATTTTGATTTTTCCACTCTAACATTTCAAAAGTTGAAGTTATGGAAATTTAGTGTGGGGAAGAAAAGAAATTCAAAAACATGTGGGAGAGGAACCTACACACCACTCAGTGGCAAAAAAGGAACCCTCCTAAAATTTTAAAATAGCAAAAAAATATTTTTAAAAACTAAAATGAACATTTTTATTCTAAACAAAATGAAACTTCTCATCAAGCTTAATACATTTACGTAAATAAAATTTTCTTGCAAATTGTTTGTTTCCAATGAAAACACATTTTTGACATGAAATGTTTTCAGTCAAAACATTTTTGACCAGCTCTAGTTCTAAATAATGTTTTGATACTTTGGGTATTGAACTAATTTCTTATTTTAATATTTTTAGCTGCTTATTATGAATAGTTGTTGTATTTGTACTAAGCTGATTGATTAGCACATTTTAAGTAAAATGTTTTCATTTAAGAAGAAATCCATTCACCTTTATATTTTTTTTTCTGCCATTTTGCTCATATTGAAAATAATACTTTTCATTATCTTCCTACTTAACCATATACTAATGTCATATTATGTCATAAATGAATAAGTTCCAATATCACAAAACCCTGTCACAAACAAGTATAATATGGGAGCAAGGTGCTGTATAAGGTTGGTTGTGAGGGAGAAAGCTGCTACTCAAATATCTGATGAACTGTCACGCTCTTGACCTCTCCACAGGGTATGGGGATGGGTCAGGCCCATGTCTCTGCACTAGCCAGTGGAAATAACTAGGCAGGGAGGAGTGGATTCTGCATCCTCTTAAATTGTGGCAATGTGGCCACCTCCCCCTGCAACCTATGGAGTGCTAGGAAGTTTTGTACCCCAGTTCAGGTGTAATGTTTCCCACAACTCCTGCTGGGGCAGTCGGACATGTCAGCATCACTTAAGCAGAAATGTGTACTAATGGAAGAAAGCAAGGAAGACCTTTTATGAACATGTATTAACAAGGAGTAGGTAAGGACACACACTAAAATCTTCAACATAAATAAGTCAGCAAAGCTGGAAGATACGCATCTTAAAGTACTAAGGGAATTAATAAACTTACGGTACATATAATGGACAATTATTGGCAAAAAACTTAGGGTACAGCAGGAAAATAAACATAGCACCAATCTTGCCTCCACCCTCCCCAAAAAGGTTATTTCTAGACATTGTAATGAAAATGTACTTCTCAGTAGAGATGGGTGAAATTTTTTGGGCAAAAACTCTCCCCCTCCATCCCTGAAAATGCATATTTGGGTTGACTAAAACTTTTTGTGAATTCATGTTGAATTTGCTAAATTGTTTCAGCTAAAAAAATCAGAAAATGTTAATATTTCATTTTGATATTTTTGAAAAGAAACTTGATCTTTTTATTCAAAATGCCTTTTAAAATCTAATTTTACTTCTATTTTATAAAAATAGGGAAAATTCCACAAACGAAAAAAACCTCTCGTTTCTGGTCCAGAAAAACATTTTATTTGACTAAAACACATTTCCCCCACTTTTTTGGTTCAGCCACTGTCTGAAAAATCAGTTATTTACACAAACCTACTTCTCAGTGACCCCAGAATTATTTGCTACTGTTCATCTGTGCTTTTGCATGGAATGGCAATACAGACAATTTTGACTTACCATGTAATTGTCAGGACACTAGCAAGTTGCAATGTCTCTATTAATGGGCTCTGAGGATCATGACTAACGAGGAAGCCTTATTCCCTGTGTTTTCTACTGCTTTATCATAATTCAGGCAGCCTTTCCAGCCTTAATCACACCACATCACATCACTCAAATGCTATCTGGAATCAATTTCTTTACAACAGGCTTATCTCTGATTTCAGTAAGACAATTAGCAATGGTGTACTGCTTCCTCACTTGTTTTCTAATCACTTACTGTCACTCTACCTTGAGCAAGTTTCCAGTGAGCACATGTTTTGAATGATTGAGGATTGCCTACCTTGCAGTAGAATTGGTTTAATGCACCTTAATTTTAATGATTTCACCCAATGTCATATAACCCTTAGCAATAACAAATGTCCCTTTTGCTCGATGTCAGCTTGTAAAGATACTTTTTATGATACTAGCTAAAGAAAAGACAATCTAATATTCCCAGAATTTCACACCCCTCCCTCACCTGAACCCTCCTTTACTACCCAACCCTGGCTGAGAATTGATTCCCCAGCCCCTGGAATCTTTCCCTTCCAGAGTCAATCTTTGTGGATGTTGAGCTGGTAAATTAGGGTTTCACTATGTCTCTTTCTCTCTTCCTCTCACCCTCCTCCTCCTCTCTGAGGCAAGCAAACTGAGCTAGCAGGAGTGATAGACCGTTGCCTACAACAGGCTAGAATGTTAGTGACTAATAATGAAGGCGGAAGGAATAGATTAACTGGTATATAAACTCTGTTCTGGGGTGGGGAGGACCCTGAGAAATGAATGGAAAAGAGAAATATCTTTCTCCAAATAAGTTATTACAAACTCCTGTCTTCTAAGTAATATACAGACTAATAAGGATTTATGGCTCAAAAGGGGAGTCCGTTAAAACTGTCACTTCACTTTTATCCATCATAATGCTGCTTTAACAGAAGAGACGTATCCTTTAGGACTGTCGATTAATCACAGTTAACTCAGGCAATGAACTCAAAAAAATTAATCGTGATTAAAAAAATTAATCATGATTAATCACAGTTTTAATTGCACTGTTAAACAAGAGAATACCAATTGAAATTTATTAAATATTTTGGGCGTTTTTCTACATTTTCATACATATCTTTTTATTCTGTGTTGTAATTGAAATCAAAGTGTATATTTTGATTAGAAATATTTGCACTGTAAAAATGATAAACAGAAGAAATAGTATTTTTCAATTCACTTCATACAAGTACCATAGTGCAATCTCGTTGTCCTGAAAGTGCAACTTACAAATGTAGATTTTTTTTTGTTACATAACTGCACTCAAAAACAAAACAATGTAAAACTTCAGAGGCTACAAGTCCACTCAGTCCTACTTCTTGTTTAGCCAATTGCTAAGAGAAACAAGTTTGTTTACATTCACAGGAGATAATGCTGCCCTCTTCTTATTTACAATGTCACCAGAAAGTGAGAATAGGCAATTACATGGCACTTTTGTAGTCAGCATTGCAAGGTATTTATGTGCCAGATATGCTAAACATTCGTATGCTCCTTCATGCTTCGGCCACCATTCCAGAGGACATGCTTCCATACTAGATGACTTTTGTTAAAAAAATAATATGTTAATTAAATTTGTGACTGAACTCCTTGGGGGAGAATTGTATGTCCCCTGCTCTGTTTTACCCACATTCTGCCATATATTTCAGTTTATAGCAGTCTCAGATGACCCAGCACACATTGTTCATTTTAAGAACACTTTTACTGCAGATCTCACAAAACACAAAGAAGGTACAAATGTGAGATTTCTAAAAATAGCTACAGCACTCAACCCAAGATTTAAGAATCTGAAGTGCCTTCCGAAATCTGAGCGCGACGAGGTAGGGAGCATGCTTTCAGAAGTCTTAAAAGAGCAACACTCTTATGCGGAAACTACAGAACCCAAAGCACGAAAAAAGAAAATCAACCTTCCACTGGTGGCATCTGACTCAGATAATGAACATGTGTCGGTCCACACTGCTTTGGATGGTTTTCGAGCAGAACCCGTCATCAACATGGACGCATGTCCTCTGAAATGGTGGTTGAAGCATGCGCATCTGGCACATAAATATCTTGCGACACCAGCTACTACAGTGCCATAGGAACACCTGTTCTCAATTTCAGGTGACATTGTAAACAAGAAGCGGGCAGCATTATCTCCTGCAAATGTAAACAAACTTGTTTGTCTGAGTGATTGGCTGAACAAAACATAGGACTGAGTGGACTTGCAAGCTCTACAATTTTACATTTTGTTTTTGAATGCAGTTATTTTTTGTACATAATTCTATATTTGTAAGATCAACTTTCATGACAAAGAGATTGCATTACAGTACATGTATTAGGTGAATTGAAAAATACTATTTCTTTTGTCTTTTTACAGTGCAAACACTTGTAATCAAAAAGAAATATAAAGTGAGCACTGTACACTTTGTATTCTGTGTTGTAATTGAAATCAATATATTTGAAAATGTAGAAAACATTTAAAATCAATGGTATTCTATTATTGTTTAGCAGTGCGATTAATCGTGCAATTAATTGCGATTAATTTTTTAATCGTGCAATTAATTGCGATTAATTTTTTAATTGTTTGACAGCCCTAGTATCCTTCAAAATGAGACTGCTCTAAATAATGTATGAAGGGAAGCTCAGGGTATGGGACTGATTATTTTATAGCCCTATTCCAGTTTTGGGCTAATAGAGCCACTCTATAGTCTTTGCTTCATTAGTGGCTCAGATAAAAACCTTCCCTGCTGAGCTCTAGCCTGCAGGATTTTCATCCTATTGGGAAATAGCCATTCTGCTCTCACCCTGCAGGAGCATAGGTCTTACACAGCTTGTGGATGAATCTTTCTGGATGTGGACTTGAGATGTTTTATTTTGGGTTGGAGGCATTTCCAGCCCATGACCCAATGGATTATATTACTGTCACTTGAATGCTGGCTCTTATTACTGCCCCAAAAATCTGACTGACTGAATAATTATGGTATTAACCATCTTCATTATATCACTTTATTTGAGTAAAGCCATATGTTTGGGTCATGGACAATTAACACACAATAATAATCAAATAACCCCTCATAAAATATACAAAATGAATTCCAGCTACAGTACTAAGAAGTCTAATGGAATGAGAACATTTACATAACTACCAGTAATGGAGTGATTTGTCAAGCATGGAATTAGTTTCCTTTCCTCCCTCCCAGAGCATTGTAACTGTACATGGCATTAAGGGATGCATTCTGGCTTTGAGGCACAGCCCTGTGAAAAGGTCGATGTTGAGGTTCAAGGCTGAAGCAGGAGCTCCTGAAGATGTTAGGACCCCAATCCCAATGAGAGCTCTGCAGAGGTGGAACCCCACTAAAGTAAATGAGGTTCTGCTTGGGCACAGGAGCCTGTCTACACTAAGCTAATTGTAGGACTGGGGCCTAAACAGGGAGTGTGGCTGCTCTTCGTCATCCTACTGCACCGAGCAAGCTGGGGTGCTAAGTGCAAGGAGGGGTGGCTCCATGACCTAGATAACAATATCACAATCAAGGCTGCATTGTCAGCTTTCCTGGGGCAAAACCTGGAAGGAAGGAATTCTAAGTACTTATTTGCTCTCATTAAAAGTTGGAAGCACAGGGCCTGATTCTGATTTTACATGAGTATAAATCAAAAGTAATCCTACTGAGACCAATGGAGTTACTCTAGTGTAAAAAATGGTGTGACTGAGATCAGAATACATCCTGTAAGTTTTGACATCTGATCCCATGAAGAAACAGAAACAAAACAACAAAACCCACACAGCTCAATTTGTCATGGGTGGCTGAGCTGGAATTGATATGCAAACTAGACACAATCAACTCCGGTTTGAATAAGGACTGGGAATGGCTGAGCCATTACAAACATTGACTCTATCTCCCCTTGTAAGTATGCTCACACTTCTTATCAAACTGTCTGTACTGGGCTAGCTTGATTATCACTTCAAAAGTTTTTTTTCTCTTAATTAATTGGCCTCTCAGAGTTGGTAAGACAACTCCCACCTGTTTATGCTCTCTGTATGTGAGTATATATATCTCCTCAATATATGTTCCATTCTATATGCATCCGAAGAAGTGGGCTGTAGTCCACGAAAGCTTATGCTCTAATAAATTTGTTAGTCTCTAAGGTGCCACAAGTACTCCTGTTCTTCTTTTTGCGGATACACTAACACGGCTACTACTCTGAAACCTGTCTTTTTAAAATAGCATTTACCTTCTTATAAGTAAACATGGCACTTGTGAAAAGTTGTATGTATTTAACCACTAGTTTTATATAGTTACCCCCTAGCTAACTCCTAGAACATAAACAGTAGCAGTGCTTCCCTGCACTGATGGCTTAACCCTGACCTGGATTAAGCAGAGTATTTTTGGAAGATCTCTCTTAATGAGCTGGAAGACGTTAGCAAAATCTAGAGGTCATGGGGATGATGGAATTGCAAACTCCACTCATGGCAGAAGAATAATACACAGGGACCTATAGAGATTAGAGTTAGGGACAAGAAATAACAAAATTAGATTCAGATTGGAAAAAATGCAAGTAAATATATCTGGGGGAAATTAATCCAAAACACTCATGCTCCATAAAAGAGAGAGACCTCTGAAAACCTAATTCTGAAAGAGATCTAGGGGTATGAGAGAACATCAGACAAGCCATAAAGGATGAAGTCCTTGCCTCACTTTAAGTGTATGACAATTTCGCCACTGACTTCAATGGAGCCAGAATATTGCCACAGTTTGCAAAGCAACATACCTGCGCAGCAAAAAGGCCAATGTAGTTTTGTGCTGCATATACAGAAACAACATATAATGGGGTATGGAGGTAATACACCTCTACCCTGATATAACACAACTTGATCTAACACAAATTTGGGTATAACATGGTAAAGCAGCGCTCGGGGGGGGGGGGGGCTGTGCGCTCCGGCGGATCAAAGCAAGTTCAATATAACGCGGTTTCACCTATAACCTGGTAAGATTTTTTTGGCTCCCGAGGACAGTGTTATATCGGGGTAGAGGTGTACCTATTAACCAGGTCTGGGCATTTGTTACCAAAACAATATCGAGAAACTGGAAGGAGTTCAGACATGCATAATTAAGATTAGAGCTGGTTGGGAATTTTCCAATGAAATAGTGTAGTCAGAAAATGCCAATTTGTTGAACCAGAAATGCTTGCAGAATCTGGACTACCAGGCAGCCTGGTTCCTTGCCAGCTCACCTTATGGGCTGCAGGGGATCCTGGGCTTCCAAGGTCCACAGTGCTGGGGCAGGAGTGCCATACAGAGTGTCCCAGGATTTCCAGGATGTGTGGCTATGGGGAAGCCTGCCATGTGGATTGCTACAGTGTCAGGGACCCCAGGGATTCCAGTCTCCCTGCCACAGAGATTAGAACCTAGACATTCTGGGAGTAGGGTGACCAGCTGTCCCGATTTTATAGGGACAGTCCTGATATTTGAGGCTTTTTCTTATTTAGAGGCCTATTACCCCCTACCCCCGTCCCGATTTTTCACACTTGCTGTCTGGTCACCCTATCTGGTAGTCCCAGCTATGCAGCAAGGAGTCTGGAAGTCCTGAGAATCCCATCTCAAGGCTCTGGGGGCAGCCCCACAATCTGAATCAGAACTAAACTAAATTTCAAAATGTCAAAATTTCCCATGAACCTGGAATTCCTAGTCTGAGCCAGCTCTAATTAAAATGATTGGTGGGGTGGAGGGATTGAGATGTGAGAATAGATTGTTTTCATCTTAAGGCGTTGTGACAGAGTGCTGAGAGAAACAGCTGTCCCAGCATTCTGGTCACTTAAGCTCTGCTTAATTCCCCCCAGAGAAGACTTGAATGAGGAATGGAGTACTTAATTACCTAATAAGAGTGTGGGCTGGGGGCAGTAAGGAGCAAATTGTCCCATCAGCTGGGAGAGGTAGTTAAAAAGCATAGGAAGGCAGTGTAGAGAAGAGAGAGAGAGAGAAAAAAAACAAACTAGCAATGTTGAGGGAAAGGGGGAATCTCTGGAGGATGAGATTGTGCCCTCTTTTTGGAAAAAGGGCTGACATCTTAAAAAATATTGTAGATAGAGCTCCTGCACAGGATTGTGATGGTGCTGGTAATAATAATAAATTGTATAAAGGTGTTAACAAACAAGAGATATACAAGACTGTTTGTGTGGGATCACAGGACAGGAGTGAAGCCTGCCCTGTTACCTGTGTATAGCTAAGGCTCCATATAATTCATGGCAAGCTACTCCTAAATTTTGAGGCAGCTTTATTTATATTTAAAATTGGATAATTCTTAATTAAAAATGAAAATGACTGACTAAAGTAGTCTTAACTGATACTTTACATACTGTATTCCCTGTTATTTAGTTTGATAGTCAATTTATTTTAAGCTGTTTCACACATTTTCAGCTTTCATTGTGTTTCAGATGTTTGTGTCGACAACAGATGAATACACTGTAGAAGTGGGAGCTCTCACTTCAGCAGGATTCCCTATTTATGGGGAGGGTCTCTCTGGGGCATCTGGGTTCAGAGGAAGACCATGGTATTGTGGTTTGCAGTGTTGCCAAGGAACAGGGCAGCTGGGCCTGAAATGCTGTGCTGATGTACCTGGTCTCCTGCTGGTCCCCTGCGATGTTTGGAATCCAGAAGTGGGTTCTGTGGGAGTAACTCTGTGAGGAGAATCTCACTGAGGTTTCCTACTCTGGAAACCCCTCCATCAGTTTTACTATATGAGAGGTGCATGTGGGTATAACTAGGAATAGAGGGCGATTATATAGAAAGGGAGAATGTATACTGAAGCTCAAGAGAAACATCAAGATACAGTAGAAACCCCATTGCTTGCAACTTTTAAAAAACAGACTAAATAAAGCACTAGGAAGAGTACTATATGGAACTATCCTGCTTTGGCAGGGGGCTGGACTGAATGACCTAATAGGTCTTTTGTATATCTAACTTCTGTGAGAAAAGGGACGTTTGATCAAATTAAAGGGCACTGCATTTAAAATAAAACATTGAAATGATAAAGTTTTGAAAGAAATTCACAAGTTAGTGAATTAGTTCAATGATTTTTTGACTAAAATACTTGGAGCCTCAGACAATTGATATTTAGATCCTAAAATTGACCATAAAAATATCTGTGCATCTCTATTATAAAATAAGGAACTGATAAAGGAAATTGCTTAGGGGGTAAAGCGAGGCTGTACGTAGAAATCACCATATGCTGGTCTCAATCCATACTGTGAGTCAAGAGTTATCTGTTGCTCAAAGTGTTAAGGATTTGTTGTAATTTAAAGTTGATAAATGTTCATATTTTTAAACAGTGATTTATTGAAATATTTATTGTTCTATATAACTGGTAACTTGCTTTCTTCTTTGTGATTAACTACCGAGCAGAAGTTGGCCTTGCGTAACTAGACTATTGTAAAAAGAACAGGAGTACTTGTGGCACCTTAGAAACTAACAAATTTATTAGAGCATAAGCTTTCGTGGACTACAGCCCACTTCTTCGGATGCATATAGAGTGAAACATATATTGAGGAGATATATATACACACATACAGAGAGCATGAACAGGTGGGAGTTGTCTTACCAACTCTGAGAGGCCAATTAAGTAAGAGAAAAAAACTTTTGAAGTGATAATCAAGCTAGCCCAGTACAGACAGTTTGATAAGTGGCACTGTTGTTGATTAACACCTGGAACTTTAAGACTCTGTCCTCTTTTGGACACCTGCAGTAATATCAACATTTTCTGTTTGTTTGTTTTTTCTCTTTCCTTTAACTTGGCATGGAACACTGGCAATTTTAAAGCAGAAAAGATCAGCAATAGATGGAGCCTTAATACTAGAAACATTCTGTTTATTATCCAGTGGGGTTCAAACAAATATTTCTGCCTATTCTGCTTCTGACATGCTGCACACTAGTGTTTTATAATTATTGATTTTTTCCCCTCCATTCTCTGGAATAATGTCACTGTTCTCTCTTGCCTTTTGGATAGCTATTTTATTGCTTCAGAGTCATGCACAGTAATATGGCCTAACCCAAGGGTCGGTAACGTTTGGCACGCGGCTTGCCAGGGTAAGCACCCTGGCGGGCCGGGCCAGTTTATTTACCTGCAGACGCGGCAGGTTCGGCCGATCGCGGCCCCCCACTGGCCGCGGTTCGCCATCCCGGGCCAATGGGTGTAGAAGCTGGATTTTATAATGTATTATGAGAATTAATGTATGATTTGATTTCATCCTGTCAGTCACCCTTTTTGAATAGCAGAAAGGAATGACAGACCAGAACAATCCTTATGACTAATTATGGTCATCCTTTTGTTTTAGAATAAGTTATAAAGCTACTATGGTTTCGTATATGTATTACAAATTAGGAAGTAAGAGACAGGATTCTCTATTGTGTCTATGTTAAGTAGCTTAGAGGAACATTGAAGGCCTGGGTCTCAATGTAAATTGGCTTGGTTATTGATTGTAAAACTTAGCAAGGTTTAAGTTGCAATGCCCTTTTGCTCAATATAAAATACTACTGTTTGTATTCTCAATCTGTTTGTGTGAATGAGGAATGTATGCATTAGAAAAAGATAAGGTGTGAAGGCCATTGTTATAGCCAGAGTCAAGGAAGAAGGAGTGAAGAAACTTAAAGGACATCAAAGAATCATCAACACGCAACCATAAGGAAGGGCAGATTGACGACCCTGAGGTAAAGGCTGGCACCCCTAAAGACAATTGATTAAATCGGAACAAAGAACAGGATGACCCTCTCGGAGGTGTATTGGAATGTTTACACCAATTAAGAAGTAACCGTCACAAAGTGACACAGCAGAATCCATAGGCTTCAACAGAGAAGAAATCCTATAAGAACAGGGTGCTTTGCCATAGGACTTTGGGTTCGTCTTGCCACACTCCAGGAGCATCGGATCGCGACCGATAGAACCCCGCTCCCCTCTGCGACCAATCTGGCTGGCCACTAGATTGATCCAGACTCTGGACTGGTAACTATAAACATCACTGCAGGACTGTGTGTGTGTGTCTAAAAAGCATATGCTAACTGTGGTATTCTCAATAAACACTATGTATTTACCTTCCTCTATAAAGATCCTGTATGCTTTGTATGAGCATAACATGGGGGCGGCGAGAAGCCGCGGCCAGCACATCACTCACCCGCGCCGCTTCCCGCCGCTCCCAATGGCCCGGGATGGTGAACCGCAGCCAGTGGGGGCCGCGATCGGCCAAACCTGCCGCGTCAGCAGGTAAATAAACTGGCCCGGCCTGCCAGGGTGCTTACTCTGGCGAGCTGCATGCCAAACGTTGCCGACCCCTGGTCTAACCTGATATAATAAGATGTCATAACATAAGATGTCATGTCAAAAACTCAAGCAATTTGTTTTGATTTTTCCTATCCATCACCAGCACGATGTAGGTTATATGGCAACTAACAGAGGCTAGGAAGAATCGAATGGTTCATCAGCCTGGGATAATTAAAATCCCAGTCCAGTCAATTGATATATATTTACTTACTGGCTATCAGACAAGCAGCTGACTTACATTTAGAATTCTAGTGGCCCCAGTCTTGGGGTAACTGACCAGAATTTTCAACCTGAAGCTGAAATCTGTCTTCCTACCTTAGTTTCCTTATAATCACCACTGAGGAGCAGACAGAACTGATTTGCGTACTTAGCCCACTTGGGCTTGCTCCATGGAAGTCAATGGAAGTCCTGCCATTGACTTCAAAGGGAGTAAGATAAAGCCCTAAATTCCTTCTCTGGCTCTACTCATCCAATTGCATAATGCTCTTTGGGAAGGTTGTGTAAAACAAGCACCAGAGGCACTTATAGGGAAGGTCATTCTATTTAATTATATTTTCAGTTTTAAATCAGTAATAAAACTTATGGGTACAAAAGCAATGTTCAGAAATCCCCTCTGACAGTGAATAGGCTTTCCCTACTCTGTTCTGCATAGTACTTTTACTTAAAAAATCCTTTATGCACCTATATATTCATAGACACATAGACTTTAAGGTCGGAATGGACCATCATGATCATCTAGTCTGATCGCCTGCACGTTGCAGGCCACAGAAACTCTCCCACCCATTCCTGCAATAGACCTCTAACTTTTGGCTGAGTTACTGAAGTCCTGTTATACCCTTATTGCCTATTTTATGCAATAAGTCATCTCATATGCTTTTTCAATATTTAGGAAAGCTACTATCATATATTTTTTATTTCTCCTTTTTTTGAGCTTCCATCTCTATTCTTACTATATAAGCAGCTTTATTCCTTCCCCTCCTGAACCCACTTTGCATATTATCTGTAAATTCATTTAGCTCTAGATATGTTTTTAATCTTTCAGTCACTATTCTTGCCATGGCTTTAACCATGGCAATTGGCCTGTACACATCAGGTCTTGTTTGCAGCTTATCTGCTTTCTATACTGGGACTACGATCACGTCTTTCCACTCTATTGGTAGCTCAACTTTCCCTCATATACTGTTGTACAGTTTTAGCAGTATTTTCAGACTCCCTTCATCCAGGTGTTTTTAGCATTTCGATATATATGACATCTTTGCCCGGTGCAGAGATTTTACTTTTAGCTATAACTTTTTCAAGTTCCCTCATACTGAAGTTTTTGTTCAATATTGTAGCCTCATCTTCCACCCACCTCTTCCAGTTCTCATGATTCTCTTTAATGAATTTTCTTTTCCTCAAGTGGATTTCTGTACTGAGATTTTCACCATTACTGACATTGTGGAATATTTTTGCTGGAACTTCACTTTTTCTTTATAATAGTTTTTATCCCTTGGCCTTCTACAATAAGGCCTGGTAAAGAAATGCTCCTACTCTGTATTCCATTTGTTGTCATAATCTGCCTCTGATATTTTAGTATCTTTACTGATTTTCTCACAGTACTGTTACTAGCTTTCTTTTTTTTGCATTTTTAAGACCTTTGCAAAATTGCCTTGTTTCTTAAGTATTGATTGTATTTTTTGCTTTCTTATATAGCTTGTTCCTTTCTTTAATTGCTTTTTTTGCACTCCTCATTTCGCTGTGGTACATGGTCTCTGCCTTTAGGGTGCTTTGATATCTTAAGTATAGCTAACTTTTCTGCCACCATGATTCCTTTAGTTATATTGCTACTAAACTCCTCAATGACATCATTTATACATTGTTCATTAATATTTTCATTACGTTTGCTTCTAAATAGTTTCCAGTTTGCCTTTTTTATATTCCAATTAGCAGAAATCATCCTCCATCCTCAATATTGCCTTTTTCTTGATATAACTATACAGGAAAGTGATCACTTCCCATTCCCTCTTCCTTATCAATTTTCCAGTTGCATTTGCTTGCTAGACTACTTGACACAATTCCCAGATATGCACAGGAGAGATTTCCATGGTCTGCATTAAACCTAGGGGTGTACCATCATTCAGAATGACTACATTATTTTTATTGATGAATTGTTCTAGACTTTTGTCATTCTTATAATATTTTCCACTTCCCCACAATTTGTTATGGCCGTTTAGGTCTCCACATATATGTCCTGTTTCACCTTCAACTATCTCTGTCAAATCCTTAATCTCCAGTTTTTCCATGGGGCTTGTATACATTAAATCTCAAAACTGCAGATTTATTTTGCATTGGAATCTCAATAGCATTAGTCTCTATATTTAGTTTCTTCATCTTAATTTCAAGATAATTAAGTTTTTCTTTAAAAAAAATCTCCCACTCCTTCCTACTTCTGTCTTGCCTCTAGATGCCATATCCTTGGATTCTGAAATCTAATTTCCTATTAATCATGTTTCTTTTATGCAAATGATATCCAGGTTAGTAGCCTTATCAAGAATATTCTTTTTTAGTTCCTGTGCTATTAGGTTATGTGCATTCCAACAGTAAATAGTAGCATTCTATTTATCCTTCAATATTTTTTCACTTAAAAAAGCATGGAATCATTCTGCTGAGAAGTTTGCTAACACGTAGGTACTTTTCTGTTGCTTTAACTATACTTCTCATTTTCTGTTTTCCCCCTGTCTGTGATGTGCAGTTTATTACTTCAATCATAAAAGCTAAACCTATTTGTCTATACATAATGTCTTCTCCTATTTTCCCTGTATCACTCATTATATTCTTGGATTTATTCAGCTGTGTATTTGTCTTTCTCCTTATTGAGTTTGCTTTTCTCTTCCCCTTTTGGTCTTAGATGGCTCCTAATAGCTTCTACATATAACATGCTATTTGTAACTCTTTTATATCTTGCTTTCTTGCTATACAACCTACGCGTGTTGCACAGGGCTTTCTTCCACAATTGCTACACTTGATTTGGTTCCTTCCACACAATTGTCATAGGAGTGTCCCCCTGCACACCTACTGAATCTAGTTTTCCCTTTACATATATTTGCCACATGTCCAAACCTTTGGTATCTGTAGCAACTCACTGGGAATGGTATATATAGTGTTGTCAAAAAAAAAAAAATCTGATATCCAACTAGCACAACTGTTGATGGCTTTGTTTCCCTTCTTCTTGCTAATTAGCTGCTTAGCATATAGTACTTTATCATCACCTATTCTTTGCTTTACCTCACCTTCAGTCATTTCAACTGGCACCACAAACCCAACTTGTCTTGTCTCTGTCAGCTACTCTAGGCAGTTGGCTCACTTCAATTTTCCTAGCATTGTAATCTTTAATAGTTTCCCTACTTGTTCCTTGCTTTATAGTCAATTAAATAGATCTCTTCATTGTAGCTCTGTAGCTCTTTCAATGTCTCCAGCACTTTTAAATCCACTCTACCACTTTCAGAGGGTTTACGTCACATCCTTGACTAGTGATTTCATTATTATAGCAATATGATTTTTCTCTTTACTTTTTCATGTCATTTTGCCTGCTGTTTCTTCTTGTATTTTCACCCTTTTCTTTTTCCTAATCTGTGACCAGTCTTCCCCTCTGCTTTCTCCATAATTTTCTAGACTGGTTTCAGTATTCTTCATTATATCTTCAATTAGCCTAAGCCAACCTCAGCTGGAATCCCCTACCAGCCAGCCAGATTCCAGCCCCACCAAATTGCTGCTGCTGGGCTTAAGAGCTGGTCAATTGCCTCTCATCACTAGTCAGGTGCTGTAATCAATTCAGTAGCCATTATAGGCCAGCTGCACTCATTAGGTTGCCCGGAGACTGGTTCTGCTACAGAACCTGATTCTTGACAGTACACCCACAGCTCCATAAAAGTGCCTCCTTAGGGCCAGGTTTCTCTAGCTACTTCTCTCTCAATGGGTCTGGGGTGTGAAGTCTATTGATATAGTAGACTAAGACTGTGGCGGCATGGGCAGAGACTGAAGGTAACCTAGGGGTTTTGATTGTGAGTTCTTGGTGTGGGTGCAGAGGTCTCAAGACCTTTATATAATCCTTGATGTAAACTCTTAGACCTGGCCACCAGAGTTCCTCTAGACCAGATGCCAGCTCTTGAATTGGCCAAATGGCCTGCATGTGGCAAATCATGGCAACCTGGGCCTGCAAGGTCTGCAATTTCTATCAGAGAGATATTGGCCATTGCAGAATACATGCTCGAGACATCAGCTCTAATTCTCTTGCTTGTGTTTTGGCGGCTCAAACAATCAGTGACTGGCACATGGGTGGTCATATCTAGTGGCTGGAGTAGAAGTTGGTAGTCAGGAATAGGATTCAATGGTCTGAACCAGAGTCAGATGCCAAAGCCAAGGGTCAGAACTGAAGTCAGGAATTGGAGCTTCAGGGGCAAGGCTGGAGCAGCATTGGAACAAGGCAGAAGCAAGATTGGGAACAAGCAGGTGCAGGAGCTATCACAGCTGTAGGCGAATCCTTTGAGCAGTTGCTAAACTGCTGAGGATGGACTTAAGAGCTGGTCTGATGACTATTCCCACCAATCAGATGGTGTCACTGTGACACTACATCCCATATTCATCATGGGTGTATGATTATGACACAATTTTTGTACAAGGTGAGGAAATCATTGGAAAAGTTATGATTTGCTGAATATGATTATCCTATTTGTGTGCATTGTGACAGACCCAGACCAGTGGGGTACAGGAGTCTGGTAGAGGGCAAATATACTGGTCACTGGATGAGTAGTTTTCTGTTCCCTGAGTGACCAGAGCAGGGGCTGCACTAGAGTAATCAGGAACCTGCTAGAACCAGTTAAGGCAGGCAGGCTAATTAGGACACCTGGAGCCAATTAAGAAGAAGCTTCTAGAATCAATTAACGCAGGCTAATCAGGGCACCTGGGTTTTAAAAAGGAGCTCACCCCAGTTTGTGGTGGGAGTGTGAGGAGCTGAGAGTGAGAGGTGCAAGGAGCTGAGAGTGAGAGGGTGTGCTGCTGGAGGACTGAGGAGCACAAGCGTTATCAGACACCAGGAGGAAGGTCCTGTGGTGAGAATAAGGAAGGTGTTTGGAGGAGGCCATGGGGAAGTAGCCCAGAGAGTTGTAGCTGTCATGCAGCTGTTACAGGAGGCACTATAGATAGTTGCAGTCCACAGGGCCCTGGGCTGGAACCCGGAGTAGAGGGCGGGCCTGGGTTCCTCCCAATTGACCTGGACTGTGGGTTCTTCCAGAGGGGAAGGTCTCTGGGCTGTTCCCCAACCCACATGGTGAATCTCTGAAGCAAGAAAATCTGTCAATGAGCGCAGGACCCACCAAGATACAGGAGGAACTTTGTCACAATACACATAGTCGAAACAAAGAATGTGACATTCTATTTGTTGTGGAAGAGTGCTGTAACCCCCAGAGTCCTCATTTTCATATAATTGTAATCTTACCCTACATGGCATGCTTTATATGTATCCAGGGAAAGGTTATGATCTGCTCAAAGTCATTTCTCTATCCATATATGTGTATAATTAATGCATATGAAGTTATGAGAATTGTGTAGTATGGTTGTCACTAAAACATGCTGTAAGTTGGGGGAATCAGCCCGATTTAAGCTCCCCACATGCAACAGCATGCAAAGTAAAACACACCTGGGCAGGGTGTCAAACAACCTATGGACAGCTATTGTCCAGCAAAGGAGCTACAATGCAATGACTCACCTGCATGAGGCCACACCAGGGGAATTGCTCAACCTTGCTTGGAGAGACTCAGTAATGCTCACCTGACTCTGAAAGGGGGAGGAGGGGCAAAGCCAAGAGGGAGGAAAGGACATGATAAAAGGAAAAGACCTTTGCCATACTCTTCCTCTTTTCCACCTACATCTACAGACACCACCACCATCAAGCGACTCAAGCGCTCATCAAAGGGATCCTGACTGAAGAGTAACCAGCCAGCCTGTGGTGAGAAGCATCTAAGTTTGTAAGGACATTGAAAGTGTTAAGATCAGCTTAGAATGTGCTTTGCTTTTATTTCATTTGACCAAATCTGACGTGTTATGCTTTGACTTATAATCACTTAAAATCTATCTTTATAGTTAATAAATGTGTGTGTTTATTCTACCTGAAGGAGGGCATTTGGTTTAAAGAGTGTCAGAGACTCCCCTTGGGATAACAAGTGTGGTACATATCAATTTCTTTGTTAAATTGACGAACTCATAAGTTTGCAGCATCCAGCGGGAATAACTGGACACTGCAAGATGGAGGTTCCTAGGGTTGTGTCTGGGACTGGAGATAAGTAGCTGGAAGCAGTTTACATGCCAGAGACTGTGCATGAACAGCCCAGGAGTGGGGGGTTTTACAGCAGAGCAGGGTAAGGCTGGCTCCCAGAGTCAAGGATTGGAGAGGTCTAGCAGATCACCGATCCAGATAACACTAAAGGGGAACATCACAGAGGGGTTCAATATTTTTTCATAAAAAATTTCAACCAAATCAAAACATTTAGATTTTGCTAAATCCATGCTTTCTTATGGAAAACTGTGCAATCAGAAAAATTATGACAGGAGGATCTTGCTGGCGTAGTGGGACTATGAGTAGCCTAAAACTGCCACAGAGGTTAAACCATGCCACCTCCCCACCACTGGTTTAGGGGAGATGGCTGGGGAAAGAAGTTTGGCCATGGAAAAGGGGTGTGGCTGGAGTGTAGCTTTCAGGTGGCTCCCACATGCATGGAAACTGGACCAATGGCTCCAGGATTAGGGGAACATAAAGGTGGCTTGAAGTTACCTTTGCAACATCCCTCTTGAGTTACATTGGGCGCTCCTCTGCTAGAGCCAGGGACTGAGGCCTCTGTTTATAATTAAACTTCCAAAATATTAAAGATTTATTTTCTCCATTATCTTCTGCATACATCACCCTTTGGGGAGACTAATTTCAGTGCGATCTGCCCAAAATTCTACATTATGTGCCATTGCCTTTCCACTGCAGATGATTTGAAACAGTAACAGGACTTTCTCCTTTTGGGGCTGTCTTTGCAAAGAAATGATCAAGTTATACAATAGTTTGGCATTTTGTTTCACTTGTTAGAAAGCATCAAACATTAAGAGATTCTGGCTTTGTATCACTGGGTACAGTTTTAATGACATAAGACTAATAAAACACCAATCTAAACTGGCAAATCATTTTCCTTCAATTTTATTAAAAAAACAAATCCTAAATAAAACAAACTAGCAAGACAGTTCATATTAATCAGAAGGGTTACTCCCCAGATTTCCAATAGTTTGTATCTTTATGTTTCTCATTAGGCTTGGAGCTAGAAATTCCAAACAAAACCCGATATCATTAAATCGCAAAAAAAGTCATTAATGCAGAGTTAAGATTGCCTGGGGATAGCTTGTGCCTTTCCATAACACCGAGGTCAGTAAAACTCAAACTTCTGAAAACCATGAAATATCAGATAAATGCCCATGCAAACTTAACTCTGCCCCCTGGGACCTGGCAATAGCCACTGGAAATTATCTGCATGCACTCCAGCTGCATTCACTGTATTAGGTGTAACTGTATTGAGTGGTGAAGGAATAAGTTGGAGCAGCTTTGAAGAGCTGGGATTGGTGTCATGAGGAGATCGGGGTCTGAGTCCCCCCGATGTGTGTTATCAAAGGAAAGAGGAGAATATGTACTTTGAGGTTCCAGTCTGCATTATTGCAGTACAGAATTGTGTAAGTTGTGTCAGTAGCAGAGCAATGTCAATAGTGAGGTGGGATATGAGGGCAGTCTGTGGATTTCATAGATTCCAAGGCCAGAAGGGACTATTGTGATCATCTAGTCTGACCTCCTATGTAGCACAGGCCAGAGGCCTTACCCCAAATAATTCCTAGAGCCAATGTATTAGAAAAAAATATCCAATCTTGATTTAAAAATGGTCAGTGATAGAGAATCCACCATGAGCCTTGGTAAATTGTTCCAGTGGTCAGTTATCCTTGATGTTAAAAAAATTATGCCTTATTTCCAGTCTGAATTTATCTAGTTTCAGTTTCCAGCCACTGGATCATGCTATACCATTCTCTTATGGATTGAAGAGTCCGTTATTAAATATTTGTACCCTACGTAGATACTTACGGACTGTAATCAAGTCACTCTTGAACCTTCTTTGATAAACTAAATAGATAGGCTCAATCATAAATTAATGGAGATATCCTATCTCCTAGAACTGGAAGGGACCTTGAAAGGTCATCAAGTCCAGCCCCCTGCCTTCACTAGCAGGACCAAGTACTGATTTTGCCTCAGATCCCTAAGTGGCCCCCTGAAGGATTGAACTCACAACCTTGGGTTTAATAGGCCAATGCTCAAACCACTGAGCTATCCCTCCCATTATAAGGCATGTTTTCTAATCCTTTAATCATTCTCATGGCTCTTTTCTGAACCCTCTCAAATTTATCACCATTCTTCTTTAATTGTGGGCATTAGAACTGGACACAGTATTCCAGCAGTGATAAAATAACCTCTCTGTTCTTACTCAAGATTCTCCTGTTTATGCATTCTAGGTTTGCATTAGTTCTTTACTTAATTCTAGGTTCGCATTAGCTCCACTACAACACCCAAACCATTGTCAGTCATGGAGTCCCAGAATAGAGTCCCCCATCCTGTAAGTATGCCTACAATCTTTGTTTCTTGATAAATACATTTACATTTAGTCATATTAAATTTGTATATTATATTACCCAGTTGCACCCATTGAATCTACATTGCTCTGAATCAGTGACCTACACAGAGCTCTTCTTCACGTCTGGGAAAGTTACTCAGTATATCATAGCTAAATATAAGGTGGAACAGATTGTTTAAGTATAAATAATTAACACATATTCTAAGGGACCATGCAAGGCAAAGTGGCCAGTTAACACCTCTGCAGTCATAGGACAAAAAAAGAGGGTGAGTATGTTACAGATTGTTGTAATAAACCATAAATCCAGTGTCTTTATTAAGACCATGACTTTTAGTGCCTAGCAAAGTCATAAATTTAAGCTCCTAGACTCATATTTTGAAGGTGTTGTGAAGGTTTCCTTTGAGCACAAGGACAGAGAAGTCAGATCACAGAGTGATCGTTTTATGAAAATTGTTCATCCCTGGGTGACGTCATTTTTGTGTGAGTTCATTCAAGAGTCTAGTGATTATCTGGATTCATCCACATAGCTGTTATTGGGGCATTTAGTGCATTGGATGAGGTACACCAAATGTTGTGATAGGCATGTGGAGGACCCAGGAACCTTGAAAGATGTGTTCATCATAGCAATGGATTACCATTACCTCACCCACCTAATCTCGGGTTTATTACATGGTTGTTACAGTAACTTTAAGCATGTGAGACTGCTGTGTCTTTCTCCTTCTTCAAACCCTGACCCCTATTCCCTGCAATATGTACCCCCCGCCAACATTTTCAGCTCCCCTCCCTTTCCCATCCCACTAAGCCATTAGTTGGCACTATAGAAGCCATCAATATGTACGAAGCTGCTCCTTGCTGTGTCCTGCCCTGTGCTGCTGCATACATATATCACAGGCAGCAGCTTATTGGAGGGCTGCATACTACCTTAACTGTGTGACTGGAGCTGAACCCTGAGCTGGGCCCCTCATTCCCTCTACCCACCTCCAGCAGAGACTCCTGTCCCTGCTTCATCTAGGCTTCCCCAGCCATGCTCCAGGTCCACCCAGTCTGTCCCTCCTCTAAAAGTGGCCTCTCCCTCTCCCTCACACACTGGCCAGGCCCTCCACTCCACACAGGGGTGATGTATGTCTTAATTCATTTTTTTCTGGATTTCAGGTGTTTAAATTTGTGTTGCCTTCATTCTGCCCCTGCCTCCTCCCCTCCTCCCCCAGCTTATATGGAGCAGCAGGGAGAGGAGCTTAAACCCCTGAAGAAGGGTAGGGATGACCGGCCTCATCACTCCTAACTCCCCCCAATGTGAGGGTTAGCAGCAAAGTGACATCCAGGATGAATCAATAGCTTTCTCCTCCATGGGGTTTTCCATATATAGGTACAAACCCTGTCTCTGGTAATGAAAAAGCCTATGACATAATGCATCCAAACCTCTCTCAATTGTGGCTTTTTCATCTTGTATGCCAGATTCTGTCAGACATTTATGGGGAGGAAGGGGGAAAGCACAAAGATCCTTTCTCCACTCTTCTCACTGAAGCAGAACAAGGGTCTGGTGATCTCCCCTGTCAGCATAATAAACCCACCTCCATGAGTGGAGGTAGCTATGCTGGCGGGAGAAGCTCTCCCACCAACATGGCACTGTGCATATGAGTGCTTATGTTTGTGTAATTTATGTCACTCAGGGGGAGGGTGGTTTATTCACACACACCCCTGAGTGACATAAGTTATGCCGACATAGGCGGTAGTGTAGACATAGCCCACGTCTCTGTGCTCCTCTTAGGGTGGTGGGGCTCGCCAATGTCCATTTCGGTGGACTTTCCCTAAATGGTATATTGTACCCCACATTGAAAGTGAAAGTTTTAAAGTTGTCTCAACCCAAACTTGGAGTTTACATGTGCAACTTTTTTGTCTGTACCAAACCCCATCTTTGCACATGGAAATCAAGTCATTAGATGACTAACAGATTCATTTGTACTTTAAAGTACCATGTGCATTGTAAATGCAACTTCTTTGGGTATCTTGAACAGTGCCCAGACAGAGCTTGATAGTGAAAAAAGTTGGCATATCTTTAAAACGATACATATTCCAGTTCCTTACCTCTCCGAGAGAGAAATGACAAATGGCTTCTGCAATCACTTCCTGATACCTTTAAATATTGTTCTTCTGGAGAAGATGCAATTTATGTCATAACCCTTCATCTTTCATATAATTTTTTTCTGGCATTCTGTTTGATCTGTATTTGGCCACTCCACTGTGAGCCAGCCTTTCTGTTTGTTCACTGCATGGGTGCTGTCTGTCACACAGTGTTCTTGTGACTGCTGTCTGATGCTTACTTTACTGCAAGGCTTAGGGAGATAAGTACTATCTTCAGTAACCACAAAGATTATTTGGATGCAATATATTTTTCTTCTCTGCTAAATAGTTGCATTTGTATGGATAAAGCTTGTGGATTTTGTTTTCTTTCCCCCCCTAGAAATGGAATTTATAAACAGTCTGATGCCTGTATTGATTTTTGTTGGTCGTGGATAGGATGATTTATGTATAAATTAACTTTTTTTTCGGTTTGGGGCAACATATTCAGTTTGTACTGAACAAGCAGATAGTTTTTGGTTATTAAACTTGCCTGGGAAGGAATAAAACTCCTGTCATGGCTTTGATGTCACATACAATTAACTTTTGCTGCTGATTTAGTTTTGCCACTGAGCTTATTTCCAAATGAAAAATTGGCAGACTATAGACACTCTGGGCTCTTGTCTTCCAAATCCCTTGGAAATGAGAAGAATGTATTTAAAGATTTATCGGGTGGGAGGCGCTAGGAGGGGAGGTGCTGATCAGTGGGGCTGCTGGTGTGTGGGAGGTGCTGGAGGGTGGAGCTTATAGGGGGGCTGCCGGTGGGTACTCAGCACTCACCATTTTTTTCCATGGTGGGCAGCAAGTGGGGTGGGCTGTCCAGGCTTCTTGCTCCAGCTCCTGACTGGGAGCTGGGTCAGAGGGAAGCCACCCTGGCTTCTTGTCCTGGGGGCTCCAAGTTGGGAGCAGGGGAGGGGGAAGCTGTCCCGGCTTCTTATCCAGGCTCCCAGGGAAGCGGTGGAGGATGAAGCTAAGCCTTGTTCCTGCTTTGATTATCTTTTGTCTCGATACTGCCTCCTCCTCTTCCTTTTCTGGCAGCCCTCTTGTGTCCATTCTCTCCAAAATGCTTCAGCTAATAACATTTCCCACTACTGCTGCTCCAATCTCTGTCACCCCAACTTTTAAAATTATTTCCCCATCTCTTTCTACATTACTGTCATCTTGAAGCACAGGAGATTTCCATGCATCTCTCTTTCTCATTAGCCTCAATGAAATGGACATTTTGAGATCAGAATTTACCTGCTAATAGAGTTGGTCAAAAATTTTGGACAGAACAATTTTCTGTTGGAAAATGCTGATTTGACTAAATCAAAACACTTTGTGGGAATGTATCTACTGTATTGTAAAAAATTGGACATGAAATGATAATAAAGTTGAAATGTTTTTACTTTTATAATAATTTATTTTTAATATATACTGAAATATATAAATAAATTTACAATTAGGACTATATTGTAACAAAAAGTTTAAAAAATCAACTAAACATTTTAATATGGTTGTTTTGATGTTTCCAAATAAAATATCTGGCAAATCTTGTTTCATGGGAAATTTTGATATTTCGACCTCGTTCCAATTTAGGATGAAAGGGAATTTCAAAATGTCAATTTCCCAGAGATCAGAAATTCAGTCTCCAGACCAGCTCTACTTGAACGATAACAGGTTTGTAGTTTTAATTTTCCTTTTGATCTCTGATGGAAAGTTTTATGTAATTTTCATGATGCAGATCATGTTATCGTTGGTAGTGATAGCTTATTAACTCCATAGATGCTTAGAATTTGAGCACTATATATCAAGTTTCTGTGTGCATTCTTTTATTTGATGCAGTTTCTAGTTCTAGCTTCTTTAGATACAAGTTATTCCATTCCCTTACAGGTCTCCATCTTCATCACTGCCCCTGCTTGGTTCAGACTAATTATCAGAAGCATAATACTGTATTTTACTATCTTCAAATGGCAGACAGAAATGGGATAGATGTGATGTATGACTATTTTCTTCCAAAGTTTTGCAAATCTATGGTATGATAAATTGTGCAAAAAAAATTTATTTTCCAAATAGGAGTGCATTGTTAAAACAGCATTATCTACTTGACGCAGTGCATTTTTGTCAATCCTTAACTGTCACAAAATTTTGTAATAAAGGCATTCTCTGGTCGTTATGTGTTGATTAACCACAATATGGGGCTCAACATTTTTTCTTATAGATAAGGAAAATGTCTCCTCTCTAGCATATATATATATATATATATAAATTGGATGCAGTAGAACGTTAGCTTAATACATTACATTTCAGATTAGCTATAAAAATTTCACTGGCTATTGCAAACTAAGTGATTTTTTTCCATCTTTGGTAGTATAAGGGCAATGTCAGCAGAGGCGTCCCCCCTCCAGAGCGAGTTTAAAAACTTTATTCAGTGTTGTTTATAAGCGAAGCAGCCTTGGAAATTAAAATGTTTCCTTACCAAATTTATTTTCCTCTGACATTTGTTCATGATTGTAGGGCTCGTTATGAGGACTGGCATGCCCGCATAATTTTCTTTTCAAATTCAGGGTGCTGAAAAACTGTTCTATTAATAATTGTAATAGCACAGAGGCAGTTTACCAAACACTTCTAATGAAAAGTGCTCTCAATATAGATGCCAGTGTGTTAGCTATAAAATGATTTGTCATAAGGAGGAGAAAAAGGTAGCAAACGATAGAATTGGATATTAAGAGTGAAGTACAGACAATTTCCATCACTTCTTGCACTTGCTCATGGTATTTTTCTTGAGTAGCTTAAATAATTCAAAGGATGAGATCATCTTCTCTTAGAAGTTTTATCTGCAGATTTTATTTTCTTCTTTTAAAAACAGAAACATAGTTTAACGTAAGTTTCCTTAAAAGTTGTAAGGATTGACAATTAAAGGTGAACTCCTGGGTCTATTAAGTTAATGGGAGTTTTGTCATTGACTTTGGTGAGGCCGGGATTTCATCTTACATTTTATTAGCATTGGTATTTCAAGCTACTTGAATATTAACTTACTTATGAAATAATAATTGTATTCTGGACTAAATAAATTCCAAGGCCAAAGTCCAAGTTTTTTATAGGAAATAAACTCCAAAGCGAAAGCCGGGGTGTTTCTTAGACCCAGAAAGATTTATGATAGAGTTAAAAGGGTCATCTGTTAATTTCAGTGTAACAACAAAGAAATATCATTAATTTTAGCATGGTAGTCCCTAAAAGCCAGGATTCCATTGTGTTAGGCACTATGCAAACATAGAACAGAGATGGTCTCTGCCTCACAAAGCTTACAACCTGAGAATAAACTAAGAGATGGATGCAACAGACAGATTGGGGTAACACATGGAAGCAATGAGATGACACCAGTCATCATGATAAGCAGTGGTCCCAGCATACCAGCTGCCTAACCACTGCTGAGTTTTTGTAGCCATCCTGGCAGAAAGAAATTTTAAGGCAGACTTTGAAAGAGGATGATGAGGTAGTTTTGTGGATATTTACTGGTAGCTCCTCCTTAGCATAAGGGGCAGCATGGGAGAAAGCATGAAGGTGCTTTTTGACAAATGTTACCATTGGGCAATTAAGATTGTCTTCATTTGCAGAATGAAGGTCTGAGATGTATGGTGAGGATAGGCTGTGAAGGCATCAAAAGTGATGACAAATTGTTTGTGGTTAACAAGGTGAGGAAGGGAAGCTAGTGGAGGGATGCAAAGAGAGGGGGCTTATAAGGTTAAAGCAATGAGCCAGAAACATGATCTTTGCAACAGCATTTTGAATGGCTATAAGTGGAACAAAATGGGATTTATCAAAAACAGAGAAGACGAGTATACAGTAGTCAAGTCATATGATGATCAGGACCTGAATGAGAGATTTAGTTGTATGGATGGAGAAAAAAGGCTAACTCCTAGAGATGTTATACAGGAAGAACTAGGGAGATATAGAAATACTCCTCTTTTACTCTTGCACTTTGCTGGCTACCATATATCCCTGTGAACTGTTTGGCTGCTTCCCTCAGTACTCGATAGCCCCATGCCTTAGTTTGGGAAATAACTGGACAGTGATTATGCAAATCCCTACACTCTCTGTGATTGGTTGAGGATTATTCTTAGCTAGAGTCTATGGATTTGCTTTTGGATGGCTATTGAAAATAACAGTACAGTAATTATTAATATTACACTACCCTGAGCTTCTGAGAATTGCATAGCTAAGACATAAGCCCCAAACCAACAAAGCACTTAGGATAACTATAACCTAATTATAATCTTTAATGTGACTACTCACAAGTTTATGTTAAACAGGTGCTTTTCTGGATCGGGACCTATGTGTATAACTGGGATTGCCATTAAAAGTCCACATTTCCCTGCAGGTGCTACATAGTTAAGACAGGTATTTTGAAGGAAACCTTATCCTTACCTGCAGTGCCTGTTGTTTCAAACCCTGAGTGCTCAGCATTGGTTTACCATTGAAATTAGGCGAATGCATGCTATGTGCTTTGGAAGGTCCCACTCATTGTTGCTGTTCCCTGCATAGGGGGGTCTCCTCATGACTTCTTCCCTGCCTTATACACCTTGCAGGGCCAGACATCATCTGACCTTAAAGTTCTTTTGTAATTTAGATATTTTTTAGCTATTGGCAACTTGGCTTTACAGGCAGAGGGGAAAGATAGTACTAATAAAAATGTCTAAAGCTCTCTAAAATTATCAAAAATAATTGTAGTATAGTAATATAGATGGCATAAATAAAATATGTGTGATAATATAAAGGTTTTATTGGGGATAACTTGCTTACCTCACAAGTTTAGGATGACTGCAGTATTCAGATGAATTATAAATCCCGTTTGTGTGCCAGTAAAACCATAGAACAAATGGAAAATGGGTGCACAGCAATAATTAATTATAATTGTTGCTCTTGTTCAAGGGATCAGAAAATGATGTGCTCAAAAACAGATGTGGTAGCATAGATAAAGAGTGAAACGTACCCTTTCTGTAGCGTGCAAAAGAAGAGAAGAAACACTAATAATAATAAAAAGTAGAGGACTGATAGCAATAGAATTCTGCGATATGAACAAGGGGAACAAGTGGTCCTTTGGACCCATCTAGTAAAGATCCACTTTCGGAAATAAAAGATGTTTTATGCATCCATCTCCAGTTCTAGGAGGAGGATTACATAGACATTTGTTTGAAACTGAAGACATGGCTGTGGAGCCAATTATATTTACTGCATATAACAGAAAGAAATGTTCGATGAAATGGTAAGGCCTACAGTTTGAACCTTCTCAGTAGGGTGTGTTTTAATTTGTTGGCAGTACTTTATGTCTATGGGAAACTATACCATAAAGTACCACCAACAAATTAAAATGTATATGTATCAATGTCTGTATATCTCCTATTCTAGGAGGAGGACTACATAGCCAATTGTTTGAAACTTTATAGTCCAGTAGTCTTTTCAATGCAAAATTCTTTATTTCCTGAAACTACCTGGTTGTACTGAAAAGATTACCTGACTAGGAACATTTTGAGGGTTTACTAGCTATTCCATGGATGGAGTTCATACACTGTAGTAGATCTTTTCTCAGCCTCACAGGAGTACAAAAGTTTTCCTGTGATTTAGATTTGATAAACAGATCACACATGATCATTTTGTCCAGGAAATGAAAGGAGACCTAGAAAACTTAACATCTTGTCTAGCTTTTTATAGTTATCAAAAGCAAAGTACATTGAGATTCTTAGATGGAAGGCACTATGCAAGTGGTTGTTACTATTATTATTATTATTATATTTTATTATTACTACTTAACAAGTTTTGGTTTGTTGAAATAACAATATTTTTTAGACTGCTGGATGAGACATTAGTCAGCCTCCAGCAGTGTTATCATTCAATTTCTGACACTATTCTCATGTAATCTAATCAATAATTCTTCCTGTCATAAAAATACAGAATCAGCAACAAGCAATTCATGAATTTTATGACAGAGCTAAATTTCCATTAGTCTTGGGATTTATAGATTGCACACTCATCCCCTTTCATGCTCCTGCACAGAACAAAAGCATATTCAGAATATGAAAGCTATTAAGTTCCTGAATATGCAGATGATGTAAAATGCCAAGGATAAAAGAATCCACAGGGATTGGTGTTGGGTTCAGTTTTATTTCAAATTCTTATTCATCATCTGGAAGAAGAGGGAAAAGGCCATTATTTCAAGCCCCTATTCCTGCAAACCTTTGCTAACACAGGAAATACTAACTCATGTATGTAGTCCCATTGACCTCAAGTGGACTACCGGTGTGAGTAAGGATTGAGCCCTAAATTTGGCAATGATACTAACAATGGGAAACCTTTCAACATTTCAAATACCAGTGTGGGAAGTGAAATGATATGGAGTATTTAAGACAGGCCAGACATATGGTTAGGGACCAGAGAGGCAAAGTATATTAGACATGGGTCTGAAAGGAAGCAGATCCTACATTCTAATTCTGACTTTGGCAATAGACTTCTTCTATAGCTTTAGTTAAGTCTTAACATTTCTGCCTTGGTATCCCCATCTTACAGGAGTGTTGTGGTGATTTAAGCAGTTTGTAAAGCACTATCTATGTGCCAAAATTAATCAGAAAGCACAAAAAGGAGGGAAAAAAAAGCTCCAGTGATCAGGAATCATGCTTCTTCCCACTCCCAGTTTGTTTGGACAATTTTCCTTTGCAAAACTCATTTAAATGTTGGCACTGATGCACAGACCCTAGGATGAGCAGTTGGGCTCTATTTCTGCAGCAGAAGCTGAGGAGTGGGGGAGATATCTTCACTGTAGTGCACACTGTGTGTAACATGAGTCAGTTAAGTTTGAGTCAGTTGAGTTTGGCGTGTATCCCAGAGAATCCTCTTGCTTCCCCTATTGTGTGTATAAGTTGCTTATGCATTTACAGGCTTGATCAAAATGATGGGGCTGGCTCTTCTTTTAATATTAATGATTTGTTATGAATCTTGGTCTAAGAAGAGTTGTTCCTAATCTGGATATGGTAACATCTGATAAAAGATTCTCCAGTGGCTATACCTGCAGGTGAAACATGAAAAATGAGACGGGTCTTAACTGATATATATGGCTAATTAAATGATGTGCACTTCTTCAAAAAAACATCTGCTTGATAGAGATAAATTCTCAGCCTATTTCAAAAAGAATTATCTTCAGCACTGTCACTTAGCAGTAACAGTTACATTGTACCTAAATTTGTAGTAGTGGCTGGCTTTAGAAAAAGATCACTAAAGTAATTGCACTTAGGAAAGTTCATAGCTAAATATTTATGCAGTCCTGAATAATTTTCTCTTTAAGCTATGAAATGCCTACAGTTGATTGGCATAACACACTAATCCTGGGTCATAAAAGGATAGCTACAGAATAGGAATGAAAGGGGTAATAGGTGTTTCAGGAAGACTTGTGCTTTAAATGAAAGGTAAAAAAATTAAGACAAAGCAAACAGGAATAATGCTTATGTCAGGTAAATCATGCTCAATGAAGGATTAAGCTAGCAAGCTTTCATATTAATCACACAGCCAAAGTGCTATAGGCAACAAAGTCTGCTTTTTGAACCATAGTGCTGGTTAGCAGTTATACAGAAAAATGGCTTATCAGAGCATACAGTTACTGACAAGCTTCCATGGCAACATTTGTGAAAAAGAACCTTAACCTAAACAGAACTTGCTTATATGAATGAAACATTTCCAGTGTTTATGGAACTGAGGTAGCCTCCGAAGCAAGGATGGAAACCATGGTTATTTTTGTTGTTACTGCTACGTGAGATGAAAAATCTAATGGTGATGACAAGTACTTATAAGCTTTTTTTCCATGGCACTTTCAGTAACTCAGCAAAACGGCTCTTTAGGAGAACAAATATTGCAATCTTAGGTCCCATTCCAGCTCTTATTGGAGACAAAGTGGTCTGAGCAGGGGCTGCTATCTGATTTGATCTATTTGCAGTACATTCACCACTGTATTATTCAGATAACATACAAAATGTAGAGTAGTATCACTTGTTTGGAAAAGAACCAGACTCTACTTCTCCCTCATTTTACTTTGTATTCTTAAGGGGGATTATTCTTGGTGTTGTTTGGCAATTTTCAGACCATTCTGTAGTCACCATTATTGAGGGAAGGCTTATGCAAAAAGATGTCTTGCATTGTTCCCTAACACTGGTAAGACAAAGACTCATTCTGATATTTCAGTGGTCCCCAAAGATTTCAGAATCCCCCCCCTTACTCCTGTCTGCGCCTCCCCCTGGAGCAGGGCCATGGCTCCTGGGAGGGGGGGGAAAGGAAGAATGTGGACAGGGGTAAGGGGGCCAATGCTGGGGCCGCAGCTGGGGATGGGTCTGGAGCCACATCTGGGGGCAGAGTCCCAGCCGAGGCTGGGGGCAGTGCCGGGGCTGAAGCAGAGCTGGGGACAGAGAGGGTGTCAAAGTTCTTTCCCCACTCTGAACTTTAGAGTACAGATATGGGGACCTGCATGTGAACCTCTAAACTGAATTAACAGCTTAGATCTGGTTTTGCTGCCACCACTCCCAAATATTAACTCCCTTCCCTGGGTACCCTTGAGAGACTTCTCCACCAATTCCTAGTGAGTCCAGATCCAATCCCCTTGGATCTTAAAACAAGGAAAAATCAATCAGGTTCTTAAAAAGAAGGCTTTTAATTAAAGAAAGAGAGGTAAAAAATCATCTCTGTAAAATCAGGATGGAAATTAACTTTACAGGGTAATCAGATTCAAAGAGCCCAGAGGAACATCCTCTAGCCTTAAGTTCAAAGTTACAGCAAACAGAGGTAAACCCTCTAGCAAAAGGTACATTTACAAGTTGAGAAAACAAAGATAAACCTAACATGCCTTGCCTGGCTGTTACTTACAAGTCTGAAATATGAGAGGCTTGTTCAGAAAGATTTGGAGAGCATGGATTGATGTCTGGTCCCTTTTAGTCCCAAGAATGAACATCCCCCAAAACAAAGAGCACAAACAAAAGCCTTCCCCCACCAAGATTTGAAAGTATCTTGTCGCCTTATTGGTCCTTTGGGTCAGGTGTCAGCCAGGTTACCTGAGCTTCTTAACCCTTTACAGGTAAAAGGATTTTGGTGTCTCTGGCCAGGAGGGATTTTATAGTATTGTACACAGGAGGGCTGTTACCCTTCCCTTTATAGTTATGACAGCGGGGCTGGGTGGTGCTCCCTCCCGGCCCCCCCCCAACCTTCCTCCAAGTCCCCCCAGGGGATGTGCCCCATTATTTGGGGACCACTGTGATATCTGTACAGGGAATTTCACAGATAAGGTTCTAAAACAGAGATATTTATGCTCTCTGGCACCCAGAATTTACCTTGAGGATCATCAGTCACAATCTCCCACTAAATTTCTGTTGATATGCTAGGGTGTGGAATTAGCAGCAGCTTTTGAAATGACTAGTTTGTAGGTCACTGAGGGCTTTGAAGATTAGAACTGGTACCCAGTGTTGCCAACTCTCATGATTTTGTCAGGAGTCTCATGATAATTATTGTTTTCCTCACAGTCCCAGGTCCTGGAATCAAGTGGATATGTAACTATTTTAGTCTTCGTTCTTAAAGAAAAAGAGAGTTTCTAGCCCTTTTGGCTGTGGAGAAAGTTTCAAAATGTGATCCCACTGGACCCTAAAGCCTGAAAAAGAAGAAGACAAATAAAAAGAACACCAAATCTATTCTTCTTACATAATCTCATGATTTTAAAGCTAATCTCATGATTTGTGGTGTGCCTGACTCCTGATTTTTTGAATGTTTGGGGTTGGTAATATTGGGTACCAGAAGTGTAATGAGAAGTAGATAAGTTGGCAGAAGGATGCTCCTTTCCATTTATATAGAGCAAAGATTTTATGTTGCTCAAGAAATATTTTGCTGTTGTTTTAACCCAATAGAAGGTCTTAGATTCATCAGCATGGCCAGATTCACCAGTGTGGCTCCAGTTATCTCAGAGACATTCTCAGCCCTATTATGACATTTTTATTTAACATCATAAATTATAAACATAGTACTTAAAAGTACCATAATTGTGTCTGGATTTGTTGTTGGCTGATAGCTCAGCAGAGCAAATTTAATCCAAATAGGTTTTGAAGCTGGACACATCTTGATAAGCATAAAACAGAGACGTTAATTACTCTAAAACTGCCATATGAATTTATGTCATTGAACAGAACTTTAACATTTAGCAAAATGACAGTAAATGCCATTTAAAAACCACAGCCCAAATTTTCACATTTGGATGCCTAACAGAAGACACCCAAATCCATGTTTAAGCACCTAAATAAATAGTTTGTTAGTATCATCTCTTAAATTGAAACTGTTAAGTTTTCTCATGGTTTACTGAGTCCATCAACAATCTAGCCTGAGACACTAAACCCTTTGGAGAAGGAAACTGATCTTTATATCTGCCTGTAAAGCATCAGGAAGTTTCACTATATTTTTAATAAATAACACTAATCTTCAGGGAATAAACTACTGTTAGAATTTTATTGCCTTCTCAAATAATTGTCTGTTTGGTATATCACAGCTACAAATAAATAGTTTTCAGAGAATCATAGAAGATTAGGGTAGGAAGAGATCTCAAGAGGTCATCTAGTCCAACCCCCTGCTCAAAGCAGGACCAACACCAACTAAATCATCCCAGCCAGGGCTTTGTCAAGCCGGGCCTTAAAAATCTCTAACGATGGAGATTCCACCAGCTCCCTAGGTAACCCAATCCAGTACTTCACCACGCTCCTAGTGAAATCATTTTTCCTAATATCCAACCTAGACCTCCCCCCTCTGCAACTTGAGACCATTGCTCCTTGTTCTGTCATCTGCCACCACTGAGAACAGCTGAGCTCCATCCTCTTTGGAACCCCCCTTCAGGTAGTTGAGGGTGTCTATCAAATTCCCCCCCACACTCTTCTCTTCTGAAGACTTAATAAGCCCAATTCCCTCAGACTCTCCTTATAAGTCATGTGCCCCAGCCCCCTAATCATTTTCGTTGCCCTCCACTGGACTCTCTCCAGTTTGTCCACATCCTTTCTGTAGTGGGGGGGGGGGGCAAAACTGGACTCAATACTGGCCTCACCAGTGCCGCATAGAGGGGAATAATCACTTCCCTCAATCTGCTGGCAATGCTCCTACTAATGTAGCCCAATATGCCGCTAGCCTTCTTGGCAGGAAGGGCACACTGTTGACTCATATCCAGCTTCTCATCCACTGTAATCCCCAGGTCCTTTTCTGCAGAACTGTCAGTTAGCCAGTCGACCGAGCCTGTAGCAGTGCATGAGATTTTTCCGTCCTAAGTGCAGGACTCTGCACTTGTCCTTTTTGAACCTCATCAAATTTTGTTTGTCCCTATCCTCCAATTTGTCTAGGTTTTGTCCAGACAGACTGGATAACCATAACTGAGCTCATACATGGCATGGGTCTTTGATGTTTTTCAGTTGTATTAATGTTTTCAATTTCATTGTCTAAATAAGTTAATCTGTGTCTCTAGATGACTTCAGGGAACTTGGAAGGGTGCAGTAGGAGAAAAATGTCTAAGTAGGGTGACCAAATAGCGAGTGTGAAAAACTGGGACACTTTTTTTTCTTTGTGTGTGTGATGGGGGGGACAGGCGGCAATATAGTTGCATATATAAGACAAAACCCCTAATATCCGGACATCGGTCACTCTATGTCTAAGTGATCTTCTCCGAGATCCTTCCTGTCCTGCAAGTGAAGGAAGACACAGGAGGAAAAAAGACCCCAAATAGTTTTTAAAAGGTCCCTCTCTCAGCAGGGAAGAGACATAGTTGAGGGAAACAGACTGACACCCAGACCTGAGAGGTTTAGAATATCTAAGAATGAGAGGCCTGCCTAGGGGCTCTCCCAAGGGATGGTAAACCTCTAGGTAAGATAGGTATGAATGTAGACTTTTTGTTATTTTAACAATTAATTTTCTCTTAAGTTTTGCTTTATTCCTACTGTTAAGATTCAACAATACTTTGGTTTAAGAAGGCTGTCTGATCGCAGAATTCACCACTGATCACAAGCTCCAGAAGAAAAGAACCACAGGTGCTAAACCCAGCCAGACCTTATCATAACTATAAAGGGAAGGGGGTAACAGCTGTCCTGTGTACAGTACTATAAAATCCCTCCTGGCCAGAGACTCCAAAATCCTTTTCCCTGTAAAGGGTTAAGAAGCTCAGGTAACCTGACTGGCATCTGACCCAAAGGACCAATAAGGGGACAAGATACTTTCAAATCTTGGGGGGAGGGGGGGAAGGCTTTTGTTTGTGCTCTTTGTTTGGGAGTTTGTTCGCTCTTGGGACTGAGAGGGACCAGATGTCAATCCAGGTTCTCCACATCTTTCTAAACAAGTCTCTCCTATTTCAAACTTGTAAGTAAATAGCCAGGCAAGGCGTCTTAGTTTTACTTTGTTTTCTCAACTTGTAAATGTACCTTTTACTAAAGTGTTTCTTTGTTTGCTGTACTTTGAACCTAAGACTAGAGGGGAGTCCTCTGAGCTCTTTAAGTTTGATTACCCTGTAAAGTTATTTTCCATACTGATTTTACAGAGATGATTTTTACCTTTTTCTTTAATTAAAAGCCTTCTTTTTAAGAACCTGATTGATTTTTCCTTGTTTTTAGATCCAAGGGGGTTGGATCTGTATTCACCAGGAGTTGGTGGGAGGAAGGAGAGGAATGGTTAATTTTTCCTTGTTTTAAGATCCAAGGGGTTTGGATCTGTATTCACCAGGAGTTGGTGGGAGGAAGGAGAGGAATGGTTAATTTCTCCTTGTTTTAAGATCCAAGGGGTTTGGATCTGTATTCACCAGGGAATTGGTAAAGGTTTTTCAAGGCTACCCAGGGAAGGGAATTAGTTTTTAAGAAATGGTGGCAGCGAACCAAAACTAAGCTGGTAGTTAAGCTTAGAAGTTTTCATGCAGGCCCCTACATTTGTACCCTAAAGTTCAAAGTGGGGATACAGCCTTGACAGACCTGCTTGGGCAGTATGATTGAGACACAAGGTAATAGTAAGTAGCCCAGGTCCCGGTGTAGGAGTGGGAGAATCATGGGACTCCTACCAGGATAGGTAAAGGCTCAAGGTCTGAGACCTGAGTAGGTGCACCCGGAGAGAAGATGTAAACTGTAACTCTGCCATTTTAGCTCATTTTACAAAAGTAACTTTACAGCCAGTGAACATCTCTCCAATACTATTTCTTGTGTGATTTTTTTAATTTTTTTTATTTTGAAAGTTTTAATACTAAGGGATACATGATTTTCTATTGTCTCCTTTGGGCACTGACTACCTGACAGGCAGCTGAACTGATGTTCTGCTGAACTGGGGGTGAGAGGCAAAATTTACAGAGCATGTGGTAGAGATGGAGGTGGGGAATGCAGTGGTTAGCTTTTAAATTAGATGTGGCTTGACCTTCTTGGCTATAATGTATATATTTTTATACAATGAAAACCATTTGTTTTCTTTTTCTTCTTCATTATATAATTTGTTTTTTGCATGAAGTTTGCTTTGCCTTGGCAACTCTTTCCACTTTTGTAGCATGATTTCCTTCTGCTTGAGTTGCCCATATAATTTTCTATAGTTTTGTTAATATGAAGTTTCCCATTATCTTTTTCAGAATCTCACTGCAAACTTACAGCCAAATTCAGCCATATACAGTAGTACCTTACATCATTAGTCTCATGATTTAGTGAGATTATTCATCAAGTAAGATACTACTCAGAGTGAATAATGGTGGCATAATTTGGCCTTAGTAATTTACATGATCCATTTAGTTGCTTGCTAATGTGATCATCTCCAGCATACACAAATGTCGTTTTTAGCTTTTCTTTAAGTGATTGACAAATTGATCATAGTCCCATTTTCTTCTTGCATCGTTTGTCTAAACAAATGTCTGTCACATTGGCAGATTTACATATGCTGCAAAACAGTAATATGCTTTTCAGACTCGTTTCCATAATTACAGTTAATTTCAGTATCCATAATAGGATCAAATATATCTTTAATAGGCAAACTTCACAGTGTAACACTGCACACCAGCGGTTTGTCTGTGGCTCATATACAGAGTTGAAATATCTCCTATGTTTTTTCATCTTCTGATGTTGCCAATTCACATGTATAATCAAACAGCTCCATTATTACAAGGCCGCAGTGTTTGTAGATAGGCTTATGCTCAAACCTTAATATCTTTCTGTCACTTAGTGTTGGAGTACTTAAAATATAATTAGGCACACAATTAATGACCATTATTCATTTGCAGATTGCAGTCATATTTATGGTTAGCATCCCTATGATAGATACATATTGTAGCACCTACACCCTCTGCTGTTTGTATTGAATATAGCTATTAAAATGATTAAATTTACTTTGCTTTCTTTATTCTTCACTTCAGAGAGTGAATTGGAGTACATCCTGTGCCAGCTTTGTTACAGTATTTGTGTGCATGAGGACAATGAGAATTAAGATTTCAGGACCAAGCCCCTGTGTGGTTATCAGACCCTAACATCTTTTTCTCATTTGGTGGTATTCCTCAAATACTGCCGTTTTCCCCTGCATGCTAAAGTTTCAGTTATGTATTTTTCCTTCCCTTAAATGATACTTGTTTTGCATATTGTGTGCTGCTGGGTTAGTGTCAATGCAGTTTTATAAAACCTTGGAATTCAATTTGAGTTGTGTGTCTGAAGTACCAGTGATTGCAAAGTCACACTGAATCTTAGTTCTTTACTGATGGCACTACTTGCAGGGTTTATTGTTTTGGTATCACTGATTTTTTTTTAAAAAAGTAATTCGCTCAAAATTTCTCCCCATCCCAACACTTCATGAAAGTCTCAATATCTTTGACCTGCATTGGTGATCCTGCTTGATTCCATTCCCTCTTAGAATCAAGCATGCTCTTTGTGGTGTCAAGTGAACAGCTTTGTTGTTATGTGTGTATATCATTAATTAGTTAACAATTAAGATGTAAAGAGCAAGGCAATGGCACAAGAGAACAAAGAAGTGGGAGAAGCTCAGGCTCTGAGTTGTGAGTTGCCTATGCAGAGTCAATGTATTTTTCGTGTAACCAACAGACAGATGGTGATTGAATAAAATTGCTATTTCTTGGTAGTCTTTTTTTTTTTTTTTCTCCAGCATCTGGTATACTCACTCCATCTTATCTGTTCCTTATTTCTGTCAGTCTCTTTTTCCATCAGGCTTAGATTGTTTACTTGCTTTTCCGATGTCTAAGAAGCACACTGATGACACAGTAGTCTAAAACACCCAAAATCTCTCTTGGTGGTTTCTGTTTAAACGTAATTCAACAGGAAAAGAAACAAGATTGAGTCTTCTGGAGTTCAATAGCTGAAATCCATCTGGGAAGAATAGTAGTCATTTTAGTAGACAGCCTGCACAACTCAGGGATCTTTCCAAAAGAAATTAACAGAACTATTTTAAGGTGATTTTTGACTGTGAAGCCCAGCAGTGACTTCTACAGCATCTCAAGTTCTACAATACAGAAGTCTACTGAGAGATCAAATAGTATCAGCACTAGCAGCTGACCTCTCTCTATTCTCCTGAGCAGATTATGAACCACTGACACTAACATTATTGCCATATCTTGTCCAGGCCTATATCCTACTTGATTGGAAATCAAGGAATTGGAGGATATCAGATGCTGTTGGAGTTGGTCAAACATTACCTTCCCAATGGCCTTCCTCAAAAGGAGTTATTAGATACCAGACAATAATTAGGAGAACATTAAGGACAAGAAATGGTTTCCTGAGTATCCTCAACCACAGGTTGAGAAGTTGCTCTCTTTAAGGAAGGTACTAAAAATCTCTGCCAGTAAAGGGTTCAGGTATTCTCAGTAGGCTTCCAGCAGCCATGGAGATTTTGGATGCAAACCACAGGTGGCTGACTGCAGCTCTTCTGGAGCATTAGAACCTCTAGTTGCAGAAATTGAATAAAAGTCAATCAGGGAAGGAGGTGCATTTGCTCTCTCCTGCTTTCATATTGTTACCATAGATACTGTGAGATTGCCCTGAATCTGGTTAATGTTATGAGAAAAGTAGATTAAAACTCCTCACAATGGGAAAGTGCCCACTGGGAAATTGCCTAAAGGCAATCTGGATTGATTGTATGGACCACCACCATCTCCAATAGTTTTACTGGTTGTGACTTCATAGAGATTATCACAGAGGAGAAGGACCTCTGTCCATTTGATTTAGGAATTAAATCCTTGTGTTGCAGTTAGTCAGATTTGGTGCTCAAATCCTTATCCTCCCCCTCCTTTATTGACTCAGCATCTTTACACACTTCATTCAGAAAATATTTGGCAGGTACTGTGTCATTGTACTTGTAAACTCCCTAGTTGGTTATGTTTCACTGTAGGGCTCCCTCTTCTATACATCTTTCTGCTAGAGGAAGTCTGAGTTCTGAAAAGAGAAGAGGAAGGTGACCCAATGCTTGGTTGAGCTTTTTTCCTGAAGAATCAATGGATGGCAATACCAATGACTTACTTTAAAATAGAATTTGAACATCTTTCATTGGCAGGTAAAAATGAAGCCTCCTGAGAATGAAGTTTACAATACGGTATATCTATCTACATGCACATGAACCATGTAGGAATAATTATTTTATGTTCTTTCCCCCCCACAGGAACAGGATAAAATATAAATTCCTGACAGCTAGTTTTCGTACAGACAGCTATCATTTCTGAATGTGTGTAGACAGGAGAACTTGGTTCCCTTAGCAACCAAAGCCACTTGAAAGCTCTTTAAACTCTCTCTCATTATTCAGGTTCTCTTTTATTGTAGCTGTTGGTCAACCAGGTAGCAAAGAGAAAAATAGTTATCAGGTGGATTAAAATGGAGCAAGTTAGCAGATATTTGGGGTGGGGGGAGTGTGACTACTTATTGTTTCCCAGAAGACTAAAAATAGGTCTTGCAAATGATCATAGTCCCCACACCAAAGCTTATGGCTGAAATTCAAGTTTTCAGCTTTCTTCAGAGTTTAACTTACAAACCCCAAAAGACTATTCCATCTTCGGGGAACAATAATTGAAACTGAAGCAGAAAATTACACTTTTTTTCATTCAACAGGGGGCTTCACAGCCTAATCATCTGGCATCTGGCAAAATGACAGAGACAGCAAGTAGCCTGCAGAAACACCACTGTTTGCCATGATCCAGTCAGCTTTCAGAAGATGAATAGGGTTAGCACTTAGATGGGAGACCTTCAAAGATACCTAATCTTCTGAGATGGTGACGTCAGTCCCATGCAGCAGCCTGCCACATAGGTGCTAGAGAAAGTAATGCTGGTGATTCAGTAGGTTTTACTCTTACATCTGAATCAGTACTGAATTAATGTCCTCGTATATTGTTAGAGGGCACTGTGCTGATGGATATGCCTTTTTATTTTGTTTTCTAATGAGATGATGAGCTGAGGCCCTGCCTACTTGTTTTCATTAAAGATTCTAGTACATACAGGACAACTATATGTTAATTAGGTTACAAAGTCACGCGTTTGACAGGAAATGTCAGATATATGGTAACATGTGCAAGCACATTTATGTTGCATAGGCAACCATGCATCTTGCTACCTTGTGCATCCAATCTGTGCAGTGCAGGAGGCAGGGCTCGTATGGAAAAAATATGTGATCATGTGATTATAGAATACCATAGCACATATGCACAAGGGGGAACCAAATCTGGCATTTTTAAACTTTTTGGTTGTTTGAATTTGCAACTTAAATAATAATCTTTTAATATACTATTTTGTATGTATTCTCCTATTTTTAAGGGGAAAAAGTAAAAACAAATTCCACTACGTATATCAACCGTGTATCCCCACCCCCATCATCAGATCTGGAACCCTTTATTTTCATTACTGTAGCACAAACTATTACTCAAGCTGCAAGACTAACTGTTGGCACTATCTGCTGGGTCCACGGGTGTGGCCTGGCTTGGATTTCTCTCTCCCCATCCCTCTACCACTCCAGGAGGCAGGGGGATCTTCAGTCCCATCTGGTGTCCCAGAGAAGGACATGGGCTGCTGAGTGGATTGCTAAGATCTTTTTTCTTTCTCCCCTAACCCATGTGAGTTGAAGGATCTCCTTTCCCTTGTGATGACAGTTACGCCATTCAGTCGAGGATAGGGTTGCCAATGTTGGTTGGACATATTCCTGGAGGTTTCATCACATGACATAATTTAAAATCTTTAATTCCTGGAGACTCCAAGACAATCCTCGAGGGTTGGCAACTATAGTTGAGGATAAGCATACCTGTTTGCATAACTTTTAGTACTTGGAGATCCTTTGAGATTTATAAGCCACAACCATACTCAGTACTTAGCTGGAGAATGGAAGTTGGGAAGAAGAAGGGTGGTCCCTTATCTAAACCTTTAAAAAGTTTGGGGTCAGTTATTAATTAATCTAACTGTATTTATTCACCCTTTTCATTTTAGATTTGTCCGGAACATTCAAAATAGCAGGGGGGTTTTCTCCATAAGAATATTTCTGATCCACCTAGAGTAACTGGAGAACAACAAACCACTTCCTCCTCATCCACCCTATCTTCAGTGTAACAATCAGAAGTCTCACTTTACTGATTAATTGACCAGAATGCAGCCTATATATATATATATATATATATATATATATATATATAGTGACACACCAGACCAGTGGAGTGCAGGAGTCTGGTAGAGGGCAAATATACTGGTCACTGGATGAGTAGTTTTCTGTTCCCTGAGTGACCAGAGCAGGGGCTGGACTAGAGCAATCAGGAACCTGCTAGAACCAGCTAAGGCAGGCAGCCTAATTAGGACACCTGGAGCCAATTAAGAAGAAGCTTCTAGAATCAATTAAGGCAGGCTAATCAGGGCCCCTGGGTTTTAAAAAGGAGCTCACCCCAGTTTGTAGTGGGAGTGTGAGGAGCTGGGAGCAAGAGGCGCAAGGAGCTGAGAGGGTGTACTGCTGGAGGACTGAGGAGCACAAGCGTTATCAGACACCAGGAGGAAGGTCCTGTGGTGAGAATAAGGAAGGTGTTTGGAGGAGGCCATGGGGAAGTAGCCTAGGGAGTTGTAGCTGTCATGCAGCTGTTACAGGAGGCACTATAGACAGCTGCAGTCCACAGGGCCCTGGGCTGGAACCTGGAGTAGAGGGCGGGCCCGGGTTCCCCCCAAACCCTGGATCGTGGGTTCTCCCAGAGGGGAAGGTCTCTGGGCTGTTCCCCAACCCACATGGTGAATCTCTGAGGCAAGAAAATCCGCCAATAAGCGTAGGACCCACCAAGATAGAGGAGGAACTTTGTCACTATAATATATATATATATATATATATAATTAGTTACATGTTACCTATGTAATATGGAAAAGTTCAAATAAAATGTTAAAAGTAATTGAAAATTACTGAATTAAAGTATAGATTAAAAGTGACAGCCAGTAAATTGCCCCCTAGCCAACACTTCAATCATATAGGCACCTATTACCCCCCACCCCGTCCTGATTTTTCACACTTGCTTTTTGGTCACCCTACTTCAGTCAGGCCCAGGTTAAAGAAGGGCAGATCCCTGTGCACTATGGAAGTTGGGTAGCCCCCACCTTCTGTAAACTAGACAGAAAAAGTATCCCTGCTCCATATATACTCCACCCAACACAGACCCCAGAATTTCCCTCTCCTCACCACACACACAGACACCTGAATGCCTCTCCCACCCCATTTATATCCCACCAACTCTCCACCAGCCCCCAACCCAGAAACCCTGACATACACCACACTCATTGCAGCCCCCAACACCTCAGCTCCACCAGCCAGAGCCCCCAACATTCCAGTCCTCAACTCCACTGCTGCCCCATCCCCACCCCCACTCACGCCATAGCCCACCAGCAACTCACCTGCAGCTCCTCATCTGCTGCCCCCAGGACCCATCTGGTCACTCTCCTGCACACCTCTGGCTCAGTGCTTTGCTCTCATCCCAGGCCAGGGTGGCTCCTCCTGATTCTGGAGGCCCAGTTCTGCTCATTCCCATCACCTGCTCTGCACTTACACAACCCCACACCACTCAGGTTTAGCACACCTGCCCCTCTGTCATGATGGAGGGACAGCCAGGCCAAATTTGAGCAGTGCCACTCAATTTTTTTTTTCTCCTGGTCGTCAGGGGCCTCCCTCAGATGTGGTGGCTGTGCAAGTGCACAAGTGCATATTGGTTAATCCAGGTCTAACTTCTGTATGTTAAGATTGGCCTATAGGCTGCAGCTGGAGGAAGAAGAGAAGCTGTGGGGAGCAGCTTTTTTCATGGCAGTCCATAGGTCATTGCTACATCTTTGAAATGCGTATGACTCACTCAGGGACGTTTCTGTCACGTTTTTGTTGCATCTGTTGTTTTTGGTAGTTTCAAATTTATTTAAAACACTACAGCTACATCTACATATTGGAGAGCAGAGAAGTATGCTACGAAACATGGTTTGGTTTTGGCAAAATGTCAAGCATTGTGATTGGGTTTTCAAACCACATCGGCCTGTGGGTTTGGAGCCCCTTTCTAAGATGTTGTTAGTAACTCTTCAACTGAAATCAGAGCATGGAGTAAAGTCTCTGCATTACAAAAGGCGCAAGAGGAACACATACCACCCTGTTGAACTCCACCAAAATGCACAGAAGCACTTTACATTCAGTCACCTGCCGTTGTCTTCTTCAGGGAAGCCCTGCTTACCCCATTGTCCGTCCTTACAAAGACAGCTAGTCTGTTTCCTCTCTCTGCTGCAGAGTGTGGGCCTAGAGGATCTTCTGTTTCGCTCACCAATTTGGCATTTAGAGAGAAACATAGTGGAGCTCTCCACCCCCAACTGGGGTCAGATTAATTAAATAGCATCCAGAATCATGTTCAGGATCCAAATACCTGCATGACTGAATATTTTCATCTGATATTCAAGTTCTAGGGATTTGGGTTGTGTACCCCCTCCCCCCATATGCTGCTGCTTTGGGATATAGTTTATGGTGGAATCCCTCTAAACACATATCAGGTCCCTGGGGGGTTAGTTTCTGGTGGAATGTAATATTATGATGTTATGTGACAATGGCAAAGACTCACAAAAGAGCTGCTTTCTTTTAACACTGTACAAGGAAGCTAATGAGAAAAAGAACAAGGATATTTTATCTAAATCTACTGTCTCACTCTCTGCTTCCCTGCTGAGCTTCTGCCTATAACTGTCCCTAGACCCCTCCTAACTGACTTCTTGCTATAGATATAATGAAATATTACACAACCTCCCAATGAGGAACCGTTTGGATCCAGTTTCATGAATCTACATTCTGTCCTCCCCAAAATATATTATGAAACACAATGTGCAAACTTTCCATTAATAGGAAAAAGTCAAAAGGGTTTCATTTGAGATTCCTCTTTTGTCCAGTGTGTTCTAGTTAGCAAAATTTGGAATATTCAGTAAGGGAGCAAGTACCATTGCATGAAGGCCTTAAAACTGCCTACGAGGGGAAAAAAAGGGAAAGACAACTTGGAAAAGTGTATAGAAATGGTACATTCATTTAGTGTAGAACTTACTGTCTGTCTGTCCTTTCAACTTGTCTGCCTGTCAGTGTTTAGACAGAAGTCATGTGAGCTTTTGAGCTGCAGGGACTGAGATAGAGGAGAATGTGTGCGTTAATGCAGAGTGCTACTGGAGACCTGGCAGAGTGAGAGTGAGACAGAGAGTGTGTGTGAGTGTAAAAGGGGGAAGTGCTGGGAGTTGTAGCAGCAGCAGCTGCTGCCACCTCGGAGCTAAAGATTCGGATTCAGCTCCATCTCCAGCACGTTTTCAGCTCTCCAGAGGCATAGATGCTCCAGGTTCAAAAGTCCTAGAAGATCAGTGACACCTCCAAGAGCTGAAAGGATGCTTCTTTACTACTCCTAACAGCATTTGGGGACTCTGCTCCTTTTTCAGGACTGAAAGAGGTAATTATTGAAATGTCGTTGATCTCATTTAAAGGTGTCACATCTGAATGTGGAAAAAACTCGGGGCAGAAAAGCACACAATCGTGGTGAAGGGGGGTGGATTTCCCCCCCCCCCCCTTTCATTGTAGTCAAGGCAGTAAGAACATCTAGAGATTAAGACACTGTTTGACTTAAAAAAATGTGGAGGGAGGGGGAAACCAGAGGAGTGGAACTGAGCTGTTTCTAAATTGTTATGGTCTCTCTTCTGTTTTGTTCCTAATGTGTAATCTCTAAGTGGAGGAAACTTTAGCCATGCATCTCATAGAGCATTTACCAGCACTTACCTCTTATATTAAACAATGATGAGATTTTAAAATATTGCATTTAATTAAATGGGATTTATTTAAGCCTCTGCTTATTAAAATATCCCCCTCCCCACCATTGACCCTCCCATCCCCCCCACACATGATTTTGAAATGCAGGTCTGTTTGAATGGAAAGTTTGCACCGTGTGTTTCATTCTCTGTCTTCTCTTTCAAGCCTATTTGCCTTCTGCTGTCTCCATCCTTGTCCCATCCTCCTCTCTGCTTGTGGTAACAATGGACCCTATGGAGCCCCCCGTGCACATTTTCCGTGAGGAGCCACCCTCCACCTGCTCTCCAGGTCCCTGCCTCCTCCCCAGCAGCAGCAGCTGGCTCCTGGACTGGGCCGAATATGGCAACAATGCCAGTGGTGGCTTTGAAGACCTGCAGCAGAACCATACCAACATTTCCCCAGCTATCCCCATTATCATCACTGCTGTCTACTCTGTGGTCTTTGTGGTTGGCTTGGTGGGCAACTCTCTGGTCATGTTTGTCATCATAAGGTAAGGGATCTTGGGGAGAACTGTTTGGCTTTTGAGTACCACACTAAGGAGGCTTCAAATGATACCCCATTGGAAGGGATGTAAGGGAAGGGGTGGGGAGAAAGCTCTTTGGGAGATATAAGTGCATATCCTAGGAACCATAGGGAAGTGACTGAGCTGAGTCCAAGTGCTAGTTGTTAGCTATTTACATTTTTGACTTTTGCCTGGGAGTACAACTAGAAACCCAAAGGAGAAATGGATTAGAAAGTTATAAATTCTGTAGCCTGTGAGTTGGAGGAGAGAAGGTGCTGCCTGGCTGTGTACTGGAAATGTGTGGATAGAGCCCCCGCAAGGATCAGAAGCAGTTAATGTTATAGAAAACGATGAACTAGTATAAGGAAACTTCTTCTGCAAGGCATCCTTTTCCTGGGCAAGGCACCCTAAAAGAAGGGAATTGTTTATGGTTCCAGTATGCATTATCGTATTATCATATTATCTTTTACTGACTTTTTTTTTAAGATAAAGACTTCATAAAAAATTGGAAATTCTGAATATAAAGATGGGAGTGCTTTTTCTTTAAATTAGGCTATTATGATAGTTTCCAGGATTAAATGCCATTATTGTTTTTAGGCCTGATAAAATCAAAGTAAGCATTGTTAGGGGTTGCTTTTCATATTCCAAATGACAGGAGAAAAGAGATTTATTTGCACTAATTGGTGTTCATGCTAAACAGCTCATTTAAATGCACTCATATTTACACTTGTATATTGATGTATATCTTTAATCCCCTGGAAATGATGCGGTGTGATTTTTTTTCTCTCTATTTTTATAATTTCCCTGTGCAATTACTGTATCAAAGTATGCCATATAGTGCAGCTCAGACGGTTTATAGCTCAATTCTCTGAGAGTGAAATCACTCAACCATTTGGTCTCCTGCTTCATAATGTATTTGAATCCTGCAATAAACACTGTGCAGTTCACTTTCTGGAGCATTTTAGTGCTTGAGTAAAATAAGTCCATATATGAAAATTAAGCTGACATGAATTCAAAAGGTTCTGGTGAAGAAAACTGGCCTCGTTTGGGTCAAGCAGTTCCAAAATGAGGAAAAAATGTCAAGATTGACTCAGATTGAAGTTAAGTGGAAGACAATGTAGTTGTTATTTCCAATGTACTTTAGGAGAAACACTTACTATCAGGTGAAGCCCCTTGAAAATAAAAATAAAATCCCTTTAAAAAATCAACATAGTAAATAAGATGCCTGTTTATCAATGTGAAATAATTAGTTTCCTCCAGGCTGCAAATTTTATACTGCTACCTGCTATCTACTTTGTCCTTTACATACAATAGAAAATAAAATCCCTAATGTATAGGGAGAACTGAGTGTTTCCCTGACACACCCTCAGTCATAAGGGGAGAACTTCTTTAAGCTGTCAGTCTAATAGTGACAATTAACTAGATGGGCAGGCAAAATAAACTCAGAGCCTCAACCCTGAAAGCAAGCTAATATGTATTATACTGGCTTGTGTGTATTTCCTCTTTCCCTCTTACTTCTTCCCTCCTGAGATTTTTTTTTTCCTGGCATCCCCTGCTAGTTATGCATTTCTTTCTGTTCTCCACCCCAGCTCTTTTGTTGCTCTTTCCTCTTTGTGTCTCCCCTACCTATATTTCTACATGGAAAACCCTGAGATTGTTCACAATATCTTTCCCCTTTCCCTCCCCTTATTTTTCTGTGGCAAATGGTTTAAATGTTCTGACATTTAGAATATATAAAATATATAATAAACCCTAATTTGAAATATTCCAATTGCTGTTGCATTGAGTGTCTCTATCTGATTTTTCATAATCCAGTGAAAAATATATTTTATATGTTGCAACAAACTCCTTTTCTCCACAAACACCAGCTCTGTGGGAAGCTTTGGAGAAAGCGGCGTGGGAGAGTCATTTCCCTCTGCCATTTCATTTCTTTATTCTTCTCCTTTCCCTACTGCCCCTAGTAGTCTCGAGGGAGAGGATGATGACATTGTTGCTCCTCTTTTTTTTTTTACTCCCCAGACATGTGGGGGAATTCATGTGATGTCCCTCACTGCTGTTTCTACTCCGTACAATCCCTTCAGGCTAATGCTGCTGTTCCCTTCCTAACATCAGTACTGTTGCTAGGCATTGATGCTGAGATGGGGAGACTCCGGCTTACTACTTTTTTAGCTCTTCAGGTAATCAGTTGCCTAAAGGAGGCGGGGCTTTAAATAAGACACCTAATGTCATGAGACTCATGATAAGATTATGAAAGTTGGCAATATTGTATCACATGCAGGAGACGAACAGAAGCATCGGGGGACCTATGGAAGGGCAGAAGAAGTGAGGAGAAGTCTGGAGGGCTCCATAAACCAGCTAACATCCAGCCAAAAGCTGCAGAGTAGACAGGTCTGCCCTATTCCTCACACCTCTTGGAGCTGTCAAAACAGCTTTTTGCTAAACCACATAGAAAAGGAGGTGTCTCTTAAGCTGATTTTCCTGACCCAAAAAGACTGACTTAATTGGCTTATGAGCAGACTGGGATGAAACTGAGACTTTGATTCACTAGCTGTCTTCTCCCCTTCCCTTCTAGATGGCCAAATGGGGAAGAATATCTAGTCAAGCTCTCCAGAGAATGTTCGTTCTGTTTCATGCAAACTTCTGAGGTTTTGAAATTTGTCTTTGTGCCAATGTGGAACAAAACCAAAACCTTTCAAAAGTTTTAGTGAAGTGGAATTTTGTTTAAAAGTCCATTGTTGGATCAAAAAGTTTGGGTTTTTTATTTGACTTTCTCTCTCTCATGTGCATCCGCCCCAGACCTGAGAAACTTTCTCATTTAAAATTTCATCAAAATGCATCTGTGAAATATTTATTTTTTAATTTTGGCATTTTTCATCAGTAACAACAATAAAAAGACACAGTTTTGTCAAAAAAAATTCCAGGCAGCTCTAATATGTAGCTGTTGTCCCTGACTTAGACCTGTAGTGTCTGAACTGACTGGTGGTCTGGATTAGGCCTCTGGTCAGTAAATTCAGACTTTCAAAGACTTCTGCCTGAGCACCAGCTGTTCAGAGGGCTATAGTAACACTGGAGGGAAATGAAGTTTACCTCCCCAGAGCAGGGAGGGGGAGAGAGAGCAAGTCCTCACCTGGGGACTACATCCCCCCATGAGAGAAAAGGGAGGAATGAGAAGAGAACTTTTTAACTGCATCCCCTTGGAGATAGGACCAAAGATGTAGAGAGAGAAGTAGAGAAGAGCCCTACCTCAAGAGACAACAATGAGAAAGGAAAAAAGAACTAAGGGGCAAAGACAGAGTGAGGAGAAAACACCTACCACGTGGGAGATTCTTACTCTGTGAGAAGAGAGTGGGAGAAAGATAAAAGAACCCCTGATGGTGGTGGGAGGAAAGGGGAGAAATGAGAATCCACACCTGCAGGCCCATCACCAGGGAGGATAAAAGAGAGAGCTTCTGTTTTTGTGGTGAAGGGGATTGGGGAAAAGAAAGGGTGGGGGAAAGAATGAAAAGAGGAGCGAGAGAAAGCAGACATCCAATGAGGCCCTCATCAACGGGGGAGCCTGTAGAAAAAAGGGGAGAAGAGGTAGGTGGTGAGAATCAATGGGGAGGGAAAGAGGAGTGAATCTCCACTTCAATAGATAAGGAAGGGACAGTGGAGAAAAAGGTGGAAGAAAAGGCACTATAGGGAGTAGAACTGGAAACAGGATAAAGATACCTAGGCTTCCTCAATAACACCACATTCAAAGGGGAGGTGTGGGCACAGAATGCACAAAATAAGTGAAGTCTAGTCACTGGTGCCTTAAGGGAAGAGAGAAAGAAAGGAGGTTGTCTTCTGTGACTGGCCCTGAAGGGAGAGGGCAACTGGAGAAAAGGAGATGTCTGTGGCAGGCTCTACAAACAGCTAAACCCCAGTTAGACTGCCTGGAGAGACTGGGAATAAGGATCCAGCCTGTGGAGAACCAAATTGAGGGAGGAGCTCTAGGGAGGAAGCCCCAAGAGTCAATGACTTGGGTAGAAGCTGGGCCAACAGGAAGAAAGTACAGAGAATCAGTACTTGGTCTACACTACGAGTTTCAACACAATGCTGCGTGAAACTTAAGGAGCTGAGACAAGCGTACCAGAAAGCCAAAGAATCAAATGGATGCTCACGGAGGGAGGGAGGGGCGGCTGACGACTGTAGCTATCCCACAGTTCCCGCACTCTCCGAAAACCATTTGAATTCTCGGTTGAGCTCCCAGTGCCAGAAGGGTGAAAAACATAGTCGCGGGTGGTTCAGGGTATATGTCATCAGGCCCCCACCCCTCCCGTGAAAGCAAAGGGAAAAAATTGTTTCTCGCCTTTTTTTTCACTGTCACTGTATGGGTATGTCTACACTACGAAATTAGGTCGAATTTATAGAAGCCGGTTTTATAGAAATCAGTTGTATACAGCCACTTGTGTGTGTCCCCACGTAAAATGCTCTAAGTGCATGAAGTCGGCGGACCGCGTCCACAGTACCGAGGCTAGCATCGACTTCCAGAGCGTTGCACTGTGGGTAGCTATCCCACAGTTCCCGCAGTCTCCACCGCCCATTGGAATTCTGGGTTGAGATCCCAATGCCTGAATGATGCAAAACAGTGTCGCGGGGGGTTCTGGGTACATGTTGTCAGGCACCTCCCCCTCCGTCAGAGCAACGGCAGACAATTGATTTGCGCCTTTTTACCTGGGTTTCCTGTGCAGACAACATACCACGCCAAGCATGGAGCCCGCTCAGCTCAGCTCACCATCACCATATGTCCTCTGGGTGCAGGCAGACATGGTGCTGCATTGCTACACAGCAGCAGCTAATTGCCTTTTGGCAGTAGACGGTGAAGTATGACTGGTAGCCTTCATCGGCGATCTGGGTGCTGGCAGACGTGGGGCTCGCAGACGTGGGGCTGCATTGCACACAACAGCAGCCCCTTGCCTTTTGGTAGAAGATGGTATATTACGACTGGTATCCGTCGTCATCGTACTGCAGTGGCTGTCAATCATGGGCACCTGGGCAGTCTTGACGATGATGGCTATCAGTCGTAGTATGCTATTTTCTGCCAAGCACCCAGAAGATGCTGAGGGCTCAGTCATGCTGCAACGTTGTCTGCCAGCTTAAGATGTAAAAAATAGATTTGTTCTGTATTCATTTGCTTCCTCCTCCCTCCATGAAATCAACGGCCTGCTAAACCCAGGGTTTTGAGTTCAATCTTTGGGGGGGTGGGCATTCTGTGTGACAGTTGTTTGTGTTTCTCCCTGATGCACAGCCACCTTTGTTGATTTTAATTCCCTGTACCTGTACACCATGTCGTCACTCACCCCTCCCTCCCTCCGTCCGTCAGATACTAGTTTCGTGCCTTTTTTCAGACCAGACGCCATAGCACTGGGATCATGGAGCCCGCTCAGATCACTGCGGCAATTATGAGCACTGTGAACACCACGCGCATTGTCCTGGAGTATATGCAGAGCCAGGACATGCCAAAACAAAACCAGAACCAGCCGAGGAGGCGATTGCAGTGCGGCGACGAGAGTGATGAGGACATTGATATGGACATAGACCTCTCACAAAGTACAGGCCCCAGCAATGTGCAAATCATGGTGTTACTAGGGCAGGTTCATGCTGTGGAACGCCGATTCTGGGCCCGGGAAACAAGCACAGACTGGTGGGACCGCATCGTGCTGCAGGTGTGGGACGATTCCCAGTGGCTGCGAAACTTTCGCATGCGTAAGGGCACTTTCATGGAACTTTGTGACTTGCTTTCCCCTGCCCTGAAGCGCCAGGATGAGAGCAGCCCTCACAGTTGAGAAGCGAGTGGCGATAGCCCTGTGGAAGCTTGCAACGCAAGACAGCTACCGGTCAGTCAGGAATCAATTTGGAGTGGGCAAATCTACTGTGGGGGCTGCTGTGATCCAAGTTGCCAGGGCAATGAAAGACCTGGTGATATCAAGGGTAGTGACACTGGGAAACGTGCAGGCCATAGTGGATGGCTTTGCTGCAATGGGAATCCCAAACTGTGGTGGGGAGATAGATGGAACCCATATTCCTATCTTGGCACCGGAGCACCAAGCCACCGAGTACATAAACCGCAAGGGGTACTTTTCAATGCTGCTGCAAGCCCTGGTGGATCACAAGGGACATTTCACCAACATCAACGTGGAATCGCCGGGAAAGGTACATGATGCTTGCGTCTTCAGGCACTCTGGTCTGTTTCGAAAGCTGGAGGAAGGGACTTTCTTCCCGGACCAGAAAATAACCGTTGGGGATTTTGAAATGTCTATAGTTATCCTTGGGGACCCAGCCTACCCCTTAATGCCATGGCTCATGAAGCCGTACACAGGCAGCCTGGACAGTAGTCAAGACCTGTTCAACTACAGGCTGAGCAAGTGCCGAATGGTGGTGGAATGTGCATTTGGACATTTAAAAGCGCGCTAGCGCAGCTTACTGACTCGCTCAAACCTCAGCGAAAAAAATATCCCCATTATTATTGCTGCTTGCTTTGCGCTCCACAATATCTGTGAGAGTAAGGGGGAGACATTTATGGCGGGGTGGGAGGTTGAGGCACATCGCCTGGCCGCTGATTACGCGCAGCCAGACACCATGGCGGTTAGAAGAGCACAGCGGGGCGCGGTACGCATCAGCGAAGCTTTGAAAACGAGTTTTGTGACTGGCCAGGCTACGGTGTGAAACTTCTGTTTGTTTCTCCTTGATGAACCCTCCGCCGCGCCCGCCCACCCCAACCCGGTTCACTCTACTTCTCTGTAAACCAACCAACCCACCCTCCCCTCCCCCTTCGAGCACCACTTGCAGAGGCAATAAAGTCATTGTTACTTCACATTCATGCATTCTTTATTAATTCATCACACAACTAGGGGAATCATGGGTGCGGGAGGAGGGAAGGAAAAGGACACATTGCAGTTTAAAACTTTAACTCTTATTGAAGGCCAGCCTTCTGATGCTCGGGCAATCATCTGGGGTGGAGTGACTGGGTGGCCGGAGGCCCCCCCACCGTGTTCTTGGGCGTCTGGGTGAGGAGGCTATGGAACTTGGGGAGGAGGGCTGTTGGTTACACAGGGGCTGTAGCGGTGGTCTCTGCTCCTGCTGCCTTTCCTGCAGCTCAACCATACGCTGGAGCATATCAGTTTGATGCTCCAGCACCTGGAACATCAACTCTTGCCTTCCGTCTGCAAGCTGACACCACCTATCATCTTCAGCCCGCCACTTGCTCTGTTCATCCCGCGATTCAGCCCACCACCTCTCCTCTCGTTCATACTGTGCTTTTCTGTAGTCTGACATTGACTGCCTGCACGCATTCTGCTGTGCTCTTTCAGCGTGGAAGGACATCTGGAGCTCCGTGAGCATGTCATCCCGAGTCCGCTGTTTTCTCCTTCTAATCTTCACTAGCCTCTGTGAAGGAGAAACATTTGCAGCTGGTGGAGGAGAAGGGAGAGGTGGTTAAAAAAGACACATTTTAGAGAACAATGGGTACACTCTTTCACGTTAAATTTTCCTGTTCACATTACACAGCACATGTGCTTTCATTACAAGGTCGCATTTTTCCTCTTATATTGAGGGCCTGCTGGTTCGGTGTGAGAGATCATTCACGCAGTGCCAGGCAACAGAATTCGGCTTGCAGGCAGCCATGGTAAGCCACAGTCTTTTGGCCTTTTTCACCTTCTTAATATGTGGGAATGGTTTCAAACAGTAGTGCCCTCATTTCCCATACCAAGCACCCATTGGGTTGGCCATTTAAAATGGGTTTGCAATGTAAAAGGAGGGGCTGCGGTTCCCGGGTTAACATGCAGCACAAACCCAACTGACCCCCTCCCCCCCACACTCAATTCTCTGGGATGATCACTTCATCCCTCCCCCCGCACCGCGTGCCTAACAGCGGGGAACATTTCTGTTCAGCCGAGCAGGAACGGGCACCTCTGTATGTCTCCTTAATAAAATCACCCCATTTCAACCAGGTGACCGTGAATGATATCACTCTCCTGAGGATAACAAAGAGCGATAAGGAATGGATGTTGTCTGCATGCCAGCAAACACCGGGACCATACGCTGCCATGCTTTGTTATGCAATGATTCCAGACTACGTACTACTGGCCTGGCATGGTAAAGTACCATGGCGGACGGGATAAGGCAGCCCTCCCCAGAACCTTTTGCAAAGGCTTTGGGAGTACATGAAGGAGAGCTTTCTGGAGATGTCCCTGGAGGATTTCCGCTCCATCCCCATACACGTTAACAGACTTTTCCAGTAGCTGTACTGGCAGCGATTGCCAGGGCAAATTAATCATTAATCATTAAACACGCTTGCTTTTAAACCATGTGTAATATTTACAAAGGTACACTCACCTGAGGTCCCCAGTGTGCCCTCAGGGTCTGGGAGCATGTCTTGGGTGAGTTCGGGGGTTACTGGCTCCAGGTCCAGGGTGATAAACATATCCTGGCTGTTGGGGAAACCGGTTTCTCTGCTTCCTTGCTGCTGTGAGCTATCCACATTATCTTCATCCTCCTCTTCCTCGTACCCTGAACCCTCTTCCCTGTGTGTTTCTCCAGTGAAGGAGTCATAGCACACGGTTGGGGTAGTGGTGGCTGCACCCCCTAGCATGGCATGCAGCTCCGCGTAGAAGCGGCATGTTTGCGGCTCTGCCCCGGACCTTCCGTTTGCCTCTCTGGCTTTGTGGTAGGCTTGCCTTAGCTCCTTAATTTTCACGCGGTACTGCTATGCGTCCCTGTTATGGCCTCTGTCCTTCATGGCCTTGGAGACCTTTTCTAATATTTTGCCATTTCTTTTACGGCTACGGAGTTCAGCTAGCACTGATTCATCTCCCCATATGACGAGCTGATCCCGTACCTCCCGTTTGGTCCATGCTGGAGCTCTTTTGCGATTCTGATGATCTCTGTGTGGTCACCTGTGCTCTCCATGCTGGGCAAACAGGAAATGAAATTCAAACGTTCGCGGGGCTTTTCCTGTCTACCTGATCAGTGCATCTGAGTTGAGAGTGCTGTCCAGAGCGGTCACAATGAAGCACTGTGGGATAGCTCCCAGAGGCCAATAACGTTGAATTCCGTCCACACTACCCCAATTCCGACCCGCTAAGGCCAATTTTATCGCTAATCCCCTCGTCGGAGGTGGAGTAAAGAAACCGGTTTAAAGGGTCCCTTAAGTCGAAAGAAAGGGCTTCGTCATGTGAACGTGTCCAGGCTTAATTCGATTTAACACTAAAGTTGACCTAAACTCGTAGTGTAGACCAGGCCTAAGTCTACTGGATGTTGCTGGCAGATGCGGTGCTGCAGCGCTACACAGCAGCATCCCCTTGCCTTGCCTTGCGGACGGCAGACAGTACAGTATGACTGGTAACCATCATTGTCGTCCCGTGGGTGCTCCTGGCTGGCCTTGGTGAGGTCGGTTGGGGGCGCATGGACAAAAAAGGGAATGACTCCAGGTCATTCTCTTCTTTAAGTTTTGTGTAATGGAGATTCAGTCCTGCCTGGAATATCATGCCAGCTGGAGGCTTCTGCCTCAGGCTGCTCTCCCAGTTGGCAGCACCGCATGGTCGCACCTACCCCAGCCTACCCCTTGCTCCCAGGGCTCACAATCAGATACTTTTTGCTGCAAATAAAAAAATAAAGCTGCCATTTAGATCTGTCCCCCAACATACATCTCCTGGGACATTTTGTATTTTACCAGTGTCAACCAAAGGCCCCCACACAAATGGAGATTCAGTCCTGCCTGTGCTTCTATCCTAGTGCTTATCACAGATTCCCATTTTCAGCTATAGGCTGAGCAAGTGCAGAATGGTGGTTCACTCGACTTCGCTGTAAGCCAACCGCCCTCCCCTCCTCCCTTTGATCTCTGCTTGCAGAGGCAATAAAGTCGGTGTTGTTTCAAATTCATGCATTCTTTATTACTTCATCACACAAAAGAGGGGATAACTGCCAAGGTAACCCGGGAGGGGTAGGGGAGGAGGGAAGCAATGGGTGGGCTTGTTGTAGGGGCACCCCCCTAGAATGGCATGCAGATCATCATTTCTGTAGGATGTCTGGGGCTCTGACCCGGAGTGGCCGTTTGCCTCTCTGGTTCATTAGTAGGCTTGCCTGATATTCTAGGCAGGACTGACTCTCCATTAGACAAAACTTAAATAAGAGATGACCTGGGGAGTCATTCCCATTTTTGTCCAGGTGCCCCCAACAGACCTCACTGAGGCCGGCCAGGAGCACCCATGACAGCAGCAGATGGTACAGTATGACTGGTAACAGTCTTTGCCAACTTGCAAAGGCAAGGAGATGCTGCTGTGTAGCGCTGCAGTACCGCATCTGTCAGCAGCATCCAGTAGACATACGGTGACAGTGAAAAAAGGCTGAACAGGCTCCATGGTTGCCATGCTATGGCGTCTGCCTGGGCAATCCAGGGAAAAGGGCGCGAAATGATTGTCTGTTGTTGCTTTCATGGAGGGAGGATTGACTGACGACATTTACCTATAACCACCGTGACAAATTTTTGGCCCCATCAGGCATTGGGATCTCAACCCAGAATTCCAATGGGCGGGGGAGACTGCGGGAACTATGGGATAGCTACCCACAGTGCAACACTCCGGAAGTCGACACTAGCCTCGGTACATGGACGCACACCGCCGAATTAATGTGCTTAGTGTGGCCGCATGCACTCGACTTTATACAATCAGTTGCCAAAAATCGAATTCTGTAAATTTGGAGTAATCCCGTAGTGTAGACATACCCTATGAGAAAGCAGGGTAGAAGAGTAGCTCAGGAAGGGTGGAAGACTCATTTCTTTTACATTTCCTTTGGGACTACTGTTTAAATTTATCAGCACCATGATCTGAGAGAGATGATGGGCAAGGTGTTCTGGGGAGGCTGACCCTGCCACAGAGGACGTATCAGAGCCTAGATAGCAGAGTAAAGAGAGACCCTTCACCACCATTGTAGGACTCTATATCCTACTGGTGGGAGGTTAGAAGTGGGAGAATGCCAACTCAGCCATTCCATCCCTGGTGGGGTGAAGGGTAGAAGTGAGGTAGAAGATAGAAGAGGGAGCAAAAAGTCAGTGGTATTAGTGGAAAAGTGTGGCCTGGTGGATTGGGACTCCAGAGTCGAGCTGGGTGAAATTTTTTGACAAATACTGTAGTTTGTAGTTGAAAAATGCACTTTTGGGTCAACTAAATCTATTAGTGAATTCATGTTGAGTTTGCTGATTCATTTCAATTGAAGTTGAAATGGTCAAAATATTTCAGTAATGTTGAACCAAAACATTTCCTTTCAACCCAAACGTTTCCTTTTTACTTTCATTTTGACAAAAACAAAGGAAAGGATTCATAAAATGACTGAGGCAGAGGAAGCAACTGCTCTCCCCTTATACACTTTAGCCTTGTCCCTTATAAATTTAGGGGTATGTAGCTGGGTTGTGGGAGATCCAGGTTCAATTCCCTCTTCTGCCTGATGAGACAGAAGGATTTGAATGGGGGTCTCCTACATTGCAGAAGAATGCCCTAACCACTGGCCTATAGGATATTCTGACTTGGGGATTTCTCAATCTCTCCTCTTGAAGCTGTTCTGCTTTTTATAAATGATTAGTCACTGGAGCAGGGATTTAAACTGGGATCTTCCAAATCCCAAGTGAGTGCCCTAACCACTGGGCTAAAGTTTGAGGGAGTGGGTGGCACCATCACTGCCTCTCCTTCCTCCAGTCGTTTTATGAATCATTTCCTTGGCTTTTGTCAGAATGCCTGAGGGTGAAACAACATGAAATGTTTCCTTTTAACAGTACCAAAAGATTTTGTTTTGACTCAAAACTTTTCAATTTGTTGAAAAATGTCATTTTTGGTATGACCCAAAATTAAACTTTTGTTGATTTTTTTTTTAAATTGCCAGTAAACTGGAAAATCCATTATCTGCCCATCTCTACTCTGGAGACCTGGTTCCTATTTCTGGCTCTGCCACTGACCTGGATCCTCAGCAAGTCATTTCACCTCCTTTTGCCTTAGTTTCCCCACCCATAAAAGGGTTCTAATATTTATCTCCCGTGTAAAGTGTTTTGATATCAATGGATGAAAAGTGCTACATAGAATCTTGGTGGTATTATAAATTGTTGGGGTTCCTTCGAGAACTCTTTCACCCAGCTGCCCGAGAACTTAGTTCAACTCCACTCTTGTCACTCAGAATCATTTATCAGGCATACAGCTAATACAGCAACACAGCTTTTGGCATACAGCAAAGCTATGTTGAATTGATTAGACTCAAGCACAGGGGGTGGGTATCAGGTGTACCACACATCCAAAGTTACACAGAAAACATCTTCCTATATATGTATTTACACATTACCTGACATATACTATACATTGCATCACACGTTTTGGGATTGACTTGGTTACTTTATAGAAAAGAATCCCTGTACCACATGCTCTGTCCACGTACAACTTAGTAATTAACCTCATCAGAAACTTTTCTGACTGGCAGTTGCAGCTGGTGTTTCATTTATTTTTTCCTTTAACTTAGCACTACAATTTATTATCTCCCTTTTCTGTGCCCAGGTTACATCCCTACTAGTACATTGAGAAGCTGTTAAGCCCTATTTCCTTTTACGTGATTTTAATTAAATCATCCAGAGTTAAACAATTTAAATCAGATTGTCCCTGTGCCTGCAGCAGCCGGCATAACTGATCATTTACAAACATGTTCATTAGGAAGGGCCCATTTCCTTTAGAAGGGCGGTAAACTCTGTGGGGGGAAAAACATAGTGGTGGTTGCTGTCATCACTTAAATTCCTTTTTGCATCATTTGTTTGGTTACTAAGGATTTTACCAGGCGTGACAGCACCAAGTTATATTGCTGTAACTGGGTTTCATTATCAAACCAACTCTTTCTTAAAAAAACCCAATACAGTCAACATCCTTTTTAACACTTTATTACTTGTACTACCCCCAACTATCTAGTCCCCTCCGAGCTCTGCAGTGTCAATTTGTGCAAAAGCTCCTTTTAACTCTTTACTCTTTTCCCTCAGATCACTTATTTTTCAAAGTGACACATTTCTCAGCTGATTATTGTCAGTGTCTCTGAACTTATCTTTTATGTTTTTTTTGCACTTATCCCTTAACTTAATACTCTTTGCCTGAAAAGCTGTACTCACTAAATACAGTCCTTGAAGGATGGCTGCTTTTTACTTTGGATTTATGCAAAAAGGTAATAGACACTGTTTTCTTTCTTCCATTTAGTCTATTTCCTCCTCTACAACTCTGATTTCTTCTTTGTGCTTTTTTGTGTTCATCCTTCTGGGTAGCACATTTCATTTGTAAGTTTTAGCCACCAGAAATAATCTTTGTAAAATTGCTGCTGCATTGATCTGGACTCAGGATTCAAAACAAAACAAAACAAACAAAAAAACTAGATCCTATTTTTCCATGGCTGCCAATGGGTTCTATCTTTTGAAAATTTCAGTGGCACCCAACAGACCTTTGCTGTGCTCTGCAAATTATTTGTTTATTTATGGCATTCAACGGAGCTCTGCTGTGCTCTGCTAAGCATTCTTTTTTTGTTTAATCTAATACCACTCTCTGGATTTCCTTTTTCACCCGAATACTTCTCTAGGGTTTACCCCTAGATTTAACTCACTTCTTCAGTGTGGGGCCTCATATTTAAACCTTTAAACCCTTCCAATGCAATCTACCTTAATGCTAGGTTGCAACCCTCACACTAAGGGATGTATACATTATCTGCTCCAGATGAGGGGATCTGAGTCAGTGTACCATGGTGTTGGAGTTCCCCCGAGTCCTCTTGCACTCAGTTGTCCAAGAACTCCATTTTACTCCAGTCTCTTCACTTAGATTCCTTTATTTAGCATACAGCAAAGCTACACTGACTGGCTTAGACTCAAGCATGGGGGGAGGAGCGTAGGGCATACCACACATTCACAGTTAAATAGAAAATCTCTTCCTTTATATACGTTTACACACATTACGTTGCATTTACTATACATTGCATTACATATTTTGGGATTGGCTTGGTTACTTTGCAGAAACCAATCCCTTTACAGCATGCTCTGCCCACACACTGTCCATACACGATTTACTTTTCACCTCATCTTACATTCCAGGCCTTTTTTGTCTATTGTTATCTTGCCCATTATGAATGATTCCATGGGTGTTTCCCCTTATCTTAGGTAGTACAGACATTGTTTCCAATCTACTAATCCATTTACCTTCCTGATACGGTCTCCCAAGAAATGAGGCTTCACCCATGTCCAATTACTCATGTCAGGCCAGGCCTACATAAATCACTGAGCAATGTTTATATTACATTACAAGACTTGGTCTACACTCACCCCTCAAATCGAACTAAGGTACGCAACTTTAGCTACGTGAATAACGTAGCTGAAGTTCGAAGTACCTTAGTTCGATCTTACCTCGGTCCACATGCGGCAGGCAGGCTCCCCTGTCGACTCCACGGTACTCCTCTCATCTAGCTGGAGTACCGCAGTCGACGGCGAGCACTTCCGGGTTCGACTTATCGCGTCCAGACAAGACGCAATAAGTCGAACCCAGAACTTCGATTGCCAGCCGCCGAACTAGCGGCTGGGTGTAGACGTACCCCAAGTGTCTATATTACATTTCTACAGCAAACCATTTTTGAGCTATGACAACATCAAAGACCTTAGAATATGCTTCTAAAAGGGAAAAACACATTTTTAAAATTTCATATGCAAACAGGCCTTGTCCCCTTCCACCAAAACTTTTCCTGCCTCCTGCAAATTCGACTCTGACTAGGGACTTCACAGGAAAAAATTCAGGCAAAATGGTGCTTTCTTGAGACAGCTGGAGGGGATGAAAAGGCGTATTTTTAATGGAAACTGAGTTACAACTTTAATTATGGAATTGCTATCACAGTGTTGTACACAGCCACCATGGGAGCTATGTGTCTGTTGTTTCACTCATTCTGGATTCACCTCTTCAATGTGCTCTGTCTTGATTGCCCCAGGAGGTCACCTACTTGGAAGAACTGCTGTCATCAAACTCCAAGACAGCCAATCCTGTATTTCTTTGAAAATTATTTTGCAAGCCTCCAGTGGTCTGAATAATTCTCTAGGATTAAAAACAGTTTTAACAACAGGCAGTGTCACAGCTATGTGCGTTCATTCCTAAGGGAAAAGAGGAGCTTGTACGGCTCTGGTTTGTCTAATGTCTTAGGGGAAAAAAAAGCATCATTGAATTTAATGGCATCCTGTGTTACAGGAATACTCTATTAAGAAATGTCATAATGTAGTCAACTCTTTCTCAGATTACTTTTATGTGCTACTGCTATAAAGATATTCTTTGTCCCTTGTCAGTCTCTTACTACTTTTTTGTACTTTCATTAACTTGCGTGCCCCCCATCCTCAAATGTTTCTCCATGCTTCCTGGGGGGGTACGGGCATGCCTCACAGTTTGGGGACCACTGTCCTCGGAGGTGGTGCTATTAATCCCATTTTACAGATGGGGAATTCGGGCCCAGAGAAGCTAAATTACTTGCTTAAGGGCACACAGAATGTCTATGATGGAGCAGGGACTTGAGCCAAGTCTCCCACATCCTAGTTTAACGATCTAACCACTGGATCCTTGGTGGAGCTGGGTGACACTTGGACTTCCAGTTTTGAAAGCCAATATTTTGAAATTAATTCCGCATTGGAAAGAAAACAAGCATTTTGGAATTTTTCCATTAAAAAAAATAAAAAATTATCAATTCTAGGTCAACTGAAACATTCCATTTTGATGAAATTTAAATGTTTTCTTCCAATTTTGTCTTTTAAAATTGTTTTATTCTATTATAATTTATGACAGAATATAAAATTTGAAACAAAAATCATTTTGAAATGAAAAATCAAGATGTTCCATTCCAACAAGGTCGACCTATTGAAATGTTTAGTTTCAACTTTGTATACATCAAATTTTGTTGAAATTGACACATTGCCATGGAAAGTTTAGATATTAGATGAAATGACACTTTCTGATAGAAATGTTTTCTGCTGGACAATTTTTGACCAGCTCTACTCCTTGGCAAGTTACTTAGCCCCTCTGTGTCTAAGTTTTCCCATCTATAAAATGGAGATAATTCTTATTTATTTACCTAACTGTGGTGTACAGCCCATTGCCTTATTGTTTCAAACAAAGCTAACACCACATTTACTAGCACTCTCATTTGTTGAGTTGGAAAGGTGCCTTCCCAACAAACACGTGCATCAGACATGAGTGTACTGAGATAGCTTTGAGAGAAGAAACTTGGGCAAGGAAAAAGACTTTAATTCTTAGGATATATACATTGAGTGAGGATGGGAAAGGGAGGTCTTTGACAAAAGTGATTTCTGCACATAAAGAAAATGATTTAAAAAGGAAAGGAGGGAGAGAGCAAAAAGAGGCACAATGGATCTTTATGGCCCTGCTGGGAAGCCTTGTTTACTGCTCAAACCATCAAGTTTGGAATATTCTTCCTGGAGCCACAGGTTCAAATCTAGTCAGGTTCAGCCTTTCATTCTCGGGGGAAGGTAAAATGAGTTCCATACAGTTTACTATTTGGACCATTCAGACCAGGTCAATATGCCTCCTTTCCCCACCAACGATGCCCAATACTTAAACATACCCCTTTCCCAGCACTCCACCCCAAAGGTAAGCTTCTGGTTTACAGTTTAACTCTCTCAGGGGCATGCACCAGTGTGAAGCAATCAACACACACACACACACATACACACACACTTTGACAGCCTAACATCCTTTTATATCTATTTATAAATATTTATATATGCATTTTATATTTAATCATGAATAGTACAGAGAGAGTACAGAACACACAAAACAGTAAACCATCCTAAATGCAATGTCCCTCACTAGCTCACCCTTCCCTTGGGAGTCCTTGGGGGAATCGCCTGTGTTCTGTCACTTAGGCAGGCAGGCAGGGTCCTCTGCCCCTTGCCTACTCCCTGCAGCAGCCTCCCTTATCTTAATTTGGTGCAAAATGGCTCTCCCCCAGTTCCCTCTGTGAGTCCCTTTATAGACGCCTCCTGAGGTCACCTGCTTCTTCAGTTCTGCCATTTGGTACTTTTTTCATTATTCCCAACCTGTTCCCCTCCTTCAGAGCAGAGGAGGAGGTGTCTTGTGCTATGTACTGCAAACCTATGGTCCAAAGGTGCTCTACTTTGCTCAGTGCTGATTGCTCACTATTGTCTCTGGCCTGGCAGAGACGTGACACAAACCTGCTAGCAGGGTGGATCCACATACATGACAGGCTTTTCTTTACACAGTAATTTCATGACACAATTCATATAACCATTTCCAATTCAGAAGTTGTGCAGACAGAATCCCCAATTTGTCACAGCACATGCTGCGGGAGTCTCAAAACCTAACCATACAACTAGGCTGGTAGATAGGAGCATAAATATCTATATGTAGTTTTGAGTGGGAATTTTCAAAGGTCCTTTTAAGTGTCTATTCTTAAAAATCTGACTACATAGGTAAGTGCACAGACAATGGGAGCTTCAGGTGCTCAGCACCTCTGAAAAGCAGGCCCTAGTTATCTCAAGTTGGACACAAGAGCTGGCATTGAAAACTGTGGCTTAAGTTATCAATCACATAGTTAAGTGCACAGACATTGAAGGCTAGTTTGGTCAGAAGCTGAGGGTACAAGAACAAGTGCCTGACAAGTTAATGGTGGGGTAGTTTGGTGGCACTCTGTTTCACTGCATAATTTACAGCTGAGTTTCCTGCTGCATGGATGTGCTACAAAATTAACTATGCCTTCCTTTATGTGTCACATGGTTTGTTGCATGTGTAGGAAAATGTCCACAGTTTACTTTTCTTAATTCTTATATGTTTAATCAGAAATGCTTAATGTCTTCAAAGTATTTTCTCCCAAATCTTGTGGAAGAGCTGCAGAAGACACCCCGAATCTGCTCTTGGATCAAGCACTCTTGGACAATGGTGAGCACCCTATGTATTATTACATTCCTGACCTTTGCTAAATGATTTGTATTGACAGTGGGAAAGAGGGGGCATTGCTTGCTGTTTGCTAGGCAGGTCATACAGTGATCCACATTATGTTGCCTTGCAGGTTGAGAGAGACAAAAAAAATCTTCATTTCCCCTGAAGTCATCAGTGCATTCCTCATCATAACAGTGATGTTCTTCAATAACTTTTATGGAAGATCTTCAAAATATTCACTGGAACTATTCAAAAGAATATGTCCTGGGATTATCACCACTTGGAGAGGGATAGTGTCATGTGGTGGGGGCAGACAATACCAGGAACTGGCAAGTAATGTCAGCACTCATCTGGAGGATTTGCTCCTTTAATACCAGAAGTTTGGAGACATTTCAAAATCAGGATCAATGATCTGCCACTCATTAGCTGATTCACTTTCCCCCCTCTTCCTTCCTCTTTCATCTATCCCACCTTGTCTTCAGCTGTCAGGGAAAACTCCAGATTCCATGTAAGCAGCTGATTGGGACTGTTCTACATAGCTGCTTCCATGGGTCTTGCCCATGGACAGATACCTCATAAAGTCCAACTTTTCTTTCTTAAATGAATTGTTTTTGAGGAACCATTCCTGGATGGAATCCCCTTTCTATATGCACTGGAATGATGTGGTAATAATAGAATCATAAAGGGAAGAGTCACCAAGCTCTGTTGGAGAAAGTTTTCCTCCAAATCTTGTTGAATATTGGAGGAAACCTGTCTCGTGAAGTATATGCAAGATTATGTATAGTCCCAGAAACATACTGGCTAAACAAGGTAAGGCCAAATATTTACCACTTCATCTACTTAGTCTTTTGGCTCCTTTTCTGTTATAGTGAGGCTCACTTGCCTCCCTCCGAGCGGGAGAGGGGGAAACCATTAGATGCCCCTCGGAGGGCGGAGCCTAGATCGCCCTGCCCCCCTCACAGGAAGTACTGGGGCATGGCCGGAAGTATAAGAGGCCAGTCCTGCAGCACAGTTGGGGGAGAGCCTGTGAAGGACACTCTGCCTGTTCTCCCGTGACCCCGAGAGAAACCTGCACCTGGTTGTTCCCGATTTCCCAGACTCTGACGAGGACCTGCCTGGAGTACCTACTGCCGTATATCCCGAGGAGCCGGAAGAGGCCTGGAGGCCACAGGTACTAAACCCTGGGGAGGCAGGAAGTGGCCCTGGGGCAGCCGGCTGCAGAACCAGGGGTGGCTCAGTCGGCGTGTTGTGGCTGGATCCCCACCGACACAGAGACAGCCAATCCTGCCCCTGCCAGGGCCTTGGGCTGGGACATGGTGGAGTAGGGTGGGACTGCGTCCCCCTGCCAACCCCACCCCAGGGTGGCTGACCCCCCTACACTGTGCAAGGAGGCTCTAGCTCTGAAGAGGAGCCTCCCTTACCAGTAGCCCTGAGAGACTGTTTGTTTGCTGGCTGCCTGAGCTCCGCCCGGCTAAAGCCAGCCCTGAGAGACTGTTCTGCTTGTTGGCAACCTGAGCCTACTCAAATCCAGGCCCCAGCTCACCTGTAGACTGTTTTGGTTTGTTGGCTGCCTGAGCTCTGCCTGGGCCAAAGCCAGCCCTGAGAGATGGTGTTTAAGGGCTGACTACTTGAGCTATCCAAGCCCAGGTTAAAGCCTGACAGGGATTGTTAATCGCCCAGCCCTGTTGTGGGCTCTTGGCTGTCTTGCAGACTCTGGTCCTGGCCAGACAGGGCCAGCCTGAGTGGCCTCCCTCCGAGCGGGAGAGTGAGGAACCATTACATAGTCCCATCTTGACTGTGTCAAGTAATTTCTGGTTCAGGCCAAACCCAGTGAGGCTGCATTTCTTGGCTGATAACTGCATTCCACACAGAATCATGTGAGAGAGTGGCAGATTATGAAAGTGTTTTCTCTGAAAAGATTTTACTATATGCTCCGATGAGAATGGGGAGGGAGTTGCAGTGTAGAGTTGCAGTCTCAAATAGAGGAAGGGGGTCCTAGAAGGTCTGCACTAATCAGGAATAAAAATGGGAAATGGCAACATTATATTCTAAACACAGACATCAGTTCCTGGCCCAGCTAAGTCTTCTTTGTGCTGTTTGGCATGAAAGAGTGCTGGGGAGGAAAGGGGAGATGGCCAGAACATCATGAGTTCTGGCAAACATGTAAGGCCATAGGAAGGCATTATAAGTCTGCACAAATTAGAGCAGTCCTGGGGCTGCTCAAGCTTGTGTGGGGCCAAATTGTCCCCCAGCATCCTCAAGGATGGGGAGGATGTGAAGGTCCTGTACATCCACCATTGCCCTCCTCACATCTATGCCAAGTAGAGCTTAGCCAAGCCCCAGACAGTTTAAAATGCGCTCACCGAACTATGCTTTCAAACCCTACTTGATTTGTCAGAAAGTCTTCACCATAATGACGGCTAAGGGCATTTCAGGCAGGAAGGGCATCCACCAGTGCTGGTTCATGGTATGTGACAGAGAGTGTGTGTGTGTGCAGGTGAATTTCCTCACCCAAGGCAGGATTTTTTAAATCTCTCAGTTGATGATCAGTGAATATGAGAATCAGCTGCTGTTGAGATGTCAGGACCTCCTTCTAGAGGTAGTCCCAGAATAACTGGTTTGTCAAACACTGTCCAGAAGGGGAAGGCTAATTAGTCTCCAGAGAAGATCTGAGTTTGGCCCAAATGATCCAAGAGTGCTATGTCTGCCCTGAAGTGTCCCATAAGGAAAGATTGTGCTTGATGGAGTGAATGGTATGGGAGATAACTGGAGAGGTATGGAGGCTATTAAGAAGTGGGTGGTATGCAACAATGAGGTGAGGAAGCTAGAGGAATGCATAGAGGCCAGAAGTAGATCCTATGTAATCTCTCCCAAGTGGAGACACTAGAGCTGTACCCCATCCAGACCATCAACAGGCTATGGGGACTTGAGACCACCCTAATGAACCAGCTCTTCCCAGATAAATACACATGGAAATGTAAGTCATATAATGTGATTTTTATTTCTCACAACTTCTGAGATGTATAGCATCTTACGCTTACTACTCTGAATGTTCCCTGATACCCCAGTGAGCATTAACGGAATGCCTATTTAAGATGCAACTCCCATTGTGACATTTCCCTGGTGTTATCTGTACCAGTGATCTGCTAGGTCACTCTAATCCTCGAATCTGGGAGACAGCCTTACCCTGCTCTGCTGTGAGAACTCCCACTCCTGGGCTGTTCACGCACAGCCTCTGGCATGTAAGCTGCTCCCAGCTATGTGAGTGAGCACTTTTGGCCAGCCGCTGCTTGGATTGTGCAACCGAATGACACTAGCCAATATCTCCGGTCCCAGACTCAACACTAGGAACCTCCGTCTTGCAGTATCCAGTTGTGCCCGCTGGATGCTGCAAGCTTATATGAGTTCGACAATTTAACAAAGAAATTGATATGTACCAGGCTTGTTAACCCAAGGGGAGTCTCTGACATGCTTCAAACCAAATGCACTGCTTCAGGTAGAATAAACAAACAAATTTATTTACTACAAAAGATAGATTTTAAGTGATTATAAGTCAAAGCACAACAAGTCAGAGTTGGTCAAATGAAATAAAAGCAAAATGCTTTCTAAGCTGATCTTAACACTTTCAGTGCCCTTACAAACTTAGATGTTTCTCACCACAGGCTGGCTGGCTTTCCCCTTGATCAGTGCTTCAGTCGCTTGGTGGTGGTGTCTGTAGATGGAGGTGGACGAGAGAGGAAGAGCATGGCAAACGTCTCTCCCTTTTATCATGTTCTTTCTTCCCTCTTGGCTTTGGGGGGAGTCAGGTGAGCATTACCTCATTGTAGTCCCAAACTGACCAAGGGAAGGGGGGTGACTCACTCAAAAGTCCAACAGCTCCTTTGTTGCTGCCTAGGCCAGTGTCCTTTGTTCCTATGAGGCTGGGCTGGGTTTGTCCTATACATGCCCTGATGAGGTGTGAACTGCCCCTCTGTTTCTGGAGAGTTTTGCCTGGGCTTGTTTTAAGCCATGAAGACACATTTTCAGCCTCATAACTATATACATGAAATTACAACCTATAATATTACTATAACAACAATGCTCAGTCATCATGAGCCTTCTGAAGACACCCAACATGATAAACTTTGCACTGGATACCACATGATCATATTATAAGGATGAACTTGGGGGTGCAGGGTGTTCCCCTGAGATACAGAGTGTCACAGCCATGTGTCCTAATTTTCAGCTATACAGTAATCAGATGGAACATACCTAATGTCAGCTACCAGTGCTCTCTTCTATCTCCAGGGCAAGGCAGAGGCCATGTGCCTTGCTCTGAGAACAGGCTGAAGATGTTTCCCCATGAGTAGTATTCATGCCGCATACACACCGAGCCTCTGTTTGTGTGTATTGAATTTCCCCCCCTTTTACTCTCCCCCAGAAACAGCCTGACCAATGCAGTTCCCTTCATAAGATTGGGCTGCCACTAGTCAGGATCTTCAGAGGTAACCATTCCCTAGCCCTTCAGATGCCACAGTCCTTGCAAAGGAAGAAAGGGGGAAATGGCACTCTGACAACCTTCTACTGGAGCCATTATTGCTTCTCCCCATGAGCAACGAGACCTGTGCCCTCCTCCAGGTGACACCTGGCCCACAGCATCCATTCAAGTGAAGGATAGAGTTCCTCCTTGTTGGACCAACAATTGACATGTACGACGCACCTGGTTCTTCAGGAACTGCCAGGCAGAACCTGGAACCTTTTGTCCCAGAGCCACTGACACATACCAAGGGAGGTTATGGTGTCTTGCAACAAAACCTCACTGCAGGAAAGAGGAACGTTGAGGCTGAAGAATGCTACGTGGACAGAGGAGCAGCATTCACTAGGGAAGTGGTGAACTGGACCCATGTGAGTGCAGAGGATCCGAGTGGGTTATCCAGCTCCCTATATACAGAGTTCCTGACTAGTGTGGCTGTTTCCAAGAGCCCCCATTTTGCCTTATATTAGAAGATCTCCTCCTGTCAAAACTGGAAGACCGTGATGACTGCAAGGCTAGTGAAATGGCAACATCTCAAGATTTAAGCAAGAGAAAATTCAGCTATTGCAAGAGAAAGAGATTTGCAACCAGATGGTTTAAAAGTTGTAATTTTTGTCTGTTTTTATTAAAACCTATTTAACTTAAATCACTACATTTCTGGATAAAGGAAGTATTTCTTAAAATCTAGTATCTTTCTCCTTTCAAGTATGAGACGTCCTTGAGTCTGATTGCTTTCTCAGCAAAACCATGGGACACCAAGCTTGACATTACTGCTATTAGTAAAGGTAAAACAGAAACTTTCTTCTTAATTAAAAATGAACAACGTCTTTGAATCTTCTTTATCCAAAGGTGTGGGGAGAGAGGGGGGAGAAATGGATTCATAATGCAGTGTGGCTTTGTCCTCAGTGAGTGACTTAGACCATGTTTCAAGTTTTATGAGGCTTCTCCTGCCTTTGAATGTACAAATCCCATACTTTAGCTCAAGCATAAAAGCTCAAACTTTTTGACCTCAGTTCAAGCCCCATAGATGTCTCATTCAGGGGTGTAGTTATAAATGGAGGCTCATGTGAAGATTTTAACCTTTGAAAGTTGGGATGAATTTCTACAGTCAGGGATATGTGTAATTCATATCAGCATTGTGTGGCTCTTTATCCTCCTCTAGGGCTAAACCATATATACAGGGTTAAGTCTATTATTTCATTTGAGCTATTAGACCTAGTCCTTCAGCTGTAGCATGTGAGGTTCATGCTTTTTGATCCAGAGTTCCCAGGTTGACTCCCGGCAGATGACCCAGCCAGCACTGATTTTGCAAGGGAACTGACCTATTTAAAAAAATCCTTTGCAATTTATATTTAATATTTTAATAACAATTTTTGTATAAAATGTTAACTAGTTACAATAAGATTTATAATAAAAAGTAAACATTATGGCAAGGATTTTAAAAATGAGCATCTCAGGTTTTGCTCCTAAGTCCATATTTAGGCAGCTAAATAAGTGGCCTGATTTTTCAGAAGTGCTGTATCAGTAGGAGCTGTTGGGCACTCACCACTCTTGAAAATCAAGCCACTTATTTAGGTGCCTAGATACAGACCTAGGAATCTAGCTTTAGGCAACTTTTTTTAAGTCTTAGCCTATAATTATTATGTTAAAGCTAATTCAGTGAGAGGCAACTGTTGAATTTGTGTGACAATAATAATGATTACTATGAACGTGTGAATTTGTTTTCTGGGCTCCCTACTACTAAAAAATACTGATTTTTACACTCTATGCTGGCTCTGTGTTAAGTTTCATATTGATGTAAGCTTTTTTAATGACTTTTAAGAGTATAAAAACATTAGATTCACTCTACTTCATATGTCCCCAGTCTTTCACTATGTTCTGATTCAACTGGTAGTGACAAAAAAAAGAGGAGTCCTTGTGGCACCTTAGAGACTAACAAATTTATTTGGGCTTAAACTTTCGTGGGCTAGAACCCCTTCAACAGGTGTATGAAGTAAAAAATACAGCAGCAGGTATAAATACATGAAAGATGGGGGTTGCTTTACCAAGTGTTAGGTCAGTCTAACGAGAGAAATCAATTAATAGCAGGATACCAAGGGAGGAAAAATAACTTTTGAAGTGGTAAGAGAGAGGCCCATTACAGACAGTTGACAAGAAGGTGTGAGTAACAGTAGGGAGAAATTAGTGTTGGGGAAATTAAGTTTAGGTTTTGTAATGACCCAACTACTCCCAGTCTTTATTCAGGCCTAATCTGATGGTATCTAGTTTGCAAATTAATTCCAGTTCTGCAGCTTCACGTTGGAGTCTGTTTTTGAAGTTTTTTTTGTTGAAGAGTTGCCACTTTGAGGTCTGTTATTGAGTGACCAGAGAGATTGAAGTGTTTTCCTCCTGGTTTTTGAATGTTATGATTCCTGATGTCAGATTTGTGTCCATTTATTCTTTTGCATAGAGACTGTCCAGTTTGGCCAATGTACATGGCAAAGGGGCATTGCTGGCACATGATGGCATAATTCACATTGGTAGATTAAATTGGTATTGAGTTTACCCTAAATATATAAATATTGAGATCTGGGGCCTTTTCCAGTTATGCCCCTTGTCTTTGCCCCTTGCTGCTGCTATCCATGGGAATTTCACACAAGGGAGCCTAGCACGATAGCATCCATCTGTAGCTTAAAGAAATGTTTGACATTTGTTTTTTGTATGTTTTAATTCATTGCGACAGCTGTCCTCCTATACCACTTCTTTGCTATGCCTCATTCTATTTAATACATTTTTACTTCACATATTAACCACTATTGTAGAATGTTGTCGTAGTATATTTGTCATTCTTGCAAAACAAATTGATCTCATACTGAAGTGAAACATTTAAGCCTGAAAATGTTATTTTGTCAAAGTTATGTCTGGATGAAAAATGATTTTGAGCCACCTTTTTAACTTTAACTAAAATCATTAATGCAGTACTATAATTTCTATATCCTCATTCTCTTTGTCACTGCTTGCAATAGTATTGTCAAAGAATCCTTACATATTAGTAATGTATATTGATACTTTTCTGGAATGTGTACCAATTTGTTAATAACACTGTGCCTACCAAACCTCAAATCTCCCTGTAGGTTTGTTAGCTGTTATCCCCCCCCCCCCGTTACTCGCTGTCTTGAACAAATGTATACGTGTTGATGTGTCCTGTTAAATAGCTGCTACATCCTACTCCAGAAGTGAGTGCATTGCAGTGATGGATGAAATAAGAAGTGGGGTAAATTTTTCAAAAGTGCCTAAGTGACTTAGGAGCCAAAGTTCATTTAACGTCATTGGAAGTCAGTAGGCCTTGGGCTTCCAAGTGCTGAAATTGCTTAGATGCTTTTGAGAATTTTACTCATAATTTGTAAGCAGACAAATGGCATTTCCACTTTGCTCCTTACAAAGTGGACACACTTTACGATCATTTTTCTTCCTGGGGTTTGGTAACTTAAACAATAATATCCAAACATAAATTTAAGCCAAAGTTTTTCCTCTGGGATATCTCTATTCCTCCCAGGTATGTTAGTACCAGAGAGGCTCCAGCCACCCCTATTATATGCTAGCTGGAGATAACAAGATCCACCTAGGAACATAAGACAGCAGAAATTATTCTGCATCTTCATACAAGCTTCTAGCATCTGATCTTATGTTGACTGAGGAGAGGAGCCTTTCACTTTTATGTAGGATCGTCAAAACTGCCACTCTGTTACATTTCTCATTATATCATGGACTATATTTGACCCTCTTTCTGTGCATAGAACTTCCACTGAAGTTAATGGGGGAAAGGGGCTGGGGTTGTACAAAGACTGAGGGTAAAATATGATCTACAGTTTATAAATATTTTCTAAAGGCTCTTTGAGAACTTTAGATGAAAGACAGTAAATGTGAGTCATCTTATAGGTGCTGCATTAAATCCAACTCTGCTCTTAGTCCCATACTTGACATTTTAAAACAGATACTGATATTTTCCTCAGAGCTGAAGTTAAACTATTGGATCAATAATTTTAATTTTCTGCGGCATCCCTAAACTTTTTTTTTAGGAAAACATGACGTTTTAAGTCAATACTTTCACCCTGTACAAGTGCAGGCCTGTGCAAAGCAAGGTACTTGGAAAACCAGACTTCCCATAAACCATTGACTTCCATTGTCTGAGGTCATTAAAAAAAAACAGGGAAGAGAGAGGACAGCTAGTCAACCAGATATCTGTTCACGTTTTTGTCGTGTGTTGGAGAGTACAAGTAATATGTGATTTTTGAAAACTCAATCAGCAGATTATGGCATCTTTCTGGTAGCTTCTACTGTGCATTTACTAATTGTCTGTCAAAATGTCTTCCCAAGAAGCTGTCTGACTCCAAATCAGACCCCATAGCTGATAATAGAAGCATTTCTGAATCTAGCAGCAGGCAGTCACAGCAATGAAAATGAACCTAACTCCATTCCATGTTTTTTGCTGGTAACTGATCTTATGACACCAACAATGATAAAGCTAAAGGGGATAAGGTGCTGGGCCAGGATATGTCTGTGTGTGTGTAGAGGGAGTCCAGCCCTGACTGGTGCTTTCTCTCTCTTCCCCCGCATCTTTCTCCTGCTCCTGGTGTTGGGAGAACTCCAACAGGTGGAGGAGAATGGGCCACTGGGACCATGTGGTGGGTTAAGGGGCTTATGTGGGGGCATTTGGGTTGGCTGTCTGTTCTCCCCACCCCCGGTTCTCTGCTCCAACAGCTCTCAGGTATTCTCACTGCAGTGTGGGCTGCTTTGGTGGAGACATGAGCCTGACTTTTGAACAGTCAGTGACTTTGGCAGGCTGCCAAACTTTTTTTGTGGTTGCAAGTGAGAGAATGAAAATGGCAATTTGAACACTTTCTATCTCAGCCAAGTCTGAATGGGATTTCATGGGATAAAGAAAAGGCACTTTTGTAGCTCAAGGGGATCCCCCTGCTAAGTATCAAAGGCCTCTTGTCGACAATGATGACAAAGTAAAAGTCACAGAATCCTCTGTAATGTAAAGTGTTAGGCAACTGCTACCAGCTCCTTCTGTAATATATTGGTAAAGTATAGGTTATTGCTAGGCTACAATGAAGCCAGGTGCCCTCTCACCCAAGCTCACTAGAGCTTCTTGTTGAGAGATTCAAGTTCCCTCAACTTGCAGGTTCAGGAGACTAGCAGAAAAGACAATTTTTCCTTCTAATCTATGAGAGTCTTTGGACAGCAGTAAACAGTCTGATCCCCCATTGGGCAGGAGATCTGTGAAAGACATCTGCTACTGCAACCTGATTGGACACTGATCCCAGGGCCATAATGCCCATAAGCCTTAGCTTGGGGGCGCACTTGTGGAGAGGTAATTGTGTGGGAGGGCTCACAAAAGTCTTCTCATTACTAGATTTTGTACATTTACTTTTATATTAAAAATTAAGATTTTAGGAGAAAGTGGCTGTGTTACAAAGTGTGGTGCTCACAAATCCTAGGTTTTCAGGTACAAATCGTTAATTATACACCCAAACAGGTAGTTAGGCACATTAATGCCTATTTGCACACACATTTGAGATCTGTGGATAGAACAAGTTTGAACAAGGAAAAGTTGTTGTGAATCTTATAATACTTTCAGATCTCTAAAAGAAAAGTAGTAGAGTCAAAAGCAGATCCAGATTTCCTGAGACCCAGTCTCTTGTACAATCAGCAAGACCACAACTTCCTAGAATAATAGTGCCTGACTAGTGTTTATCAGCATATTCACATCGACAATGATGAGAAACGATGAATATTCTGTTGTGTGCCACCTCAGAAACTTTAAGGGCCCACCGTTGAAAATGTGGCCCCCATAGTTTTGTATGATATTGCAGGCCATGTTTCTTAATCGGTGTTACACAAAGCAATGAAATATCAGTTTTGCTTGAATGTATATCGAGAAAATAGTATTATGATTAATGTAATTTTTATAGACTCTAGTAGCCTATTTAACCAGGTATCTTATTCTACACTCTACAGGCCACTCAGCTTGTGTAAATTGGCATAGCTCCAGTGAAATAAATTGAGAGATGCTAATTTACACCAGCTGAGGATTTGGCCCTGCAAGAGTAATGATTTATTCATGCCGTAGCATGGTGAGACAAGGATACCCATTACTTCTGTAAAAAAAACCCCAACAATAGGCAGTAAGGGTACATCTAAACTGCAATAAAAAAGCCATGACACCAAATCTCAGAGCCCAGCTCAGTTGACTCAGACTCATGGGGCTCAGGCTGTGGGGCTAAAAATTGCAGTAGATGTTTGGGTTCAAGTTGGAGCCTGGATTCTGAGACCCAACTCCCTCTTGGGGCTTCAGAGCTTGGGCTCCAGCCCGAGCCTGAACATCTACACTGCAATTTTTAGTCTCACACTTTGAACCCTGCAAGTCCAAGTCAGCTGACCTGGGCCAACCACAGCCATGCTATGGATCTTTGATTGCAGTGTAGATGTATTTTCAGATGCTTGTAAGGAAAGGAACTGTTAGAATTTTCTATCACTTGCAAATGAAGCAAATTATTTTCTCATTTATTTGCAGTTGGATTTTAGAGGATGAAACTAAATCTAGCATCTTTATAATGGCTTGACTAATTTACATGATCCCATTAAAATTACTCAAAAATCCATTTTTGCCTCTGGCAAGTAAATCTAAGTGGTGATACAGCAGCAGCAACATAGCTGAGAGACTAAATGCAACATATTTATTATAATCCCTCAGTCTTGAACGTGCTTGCATTTTTGTCCAAAAGATTGTTACAACACAGTTTCCTTAATACACTAGCTTCATATGTGAATGTGTTGCTATAATTAAGATTTATTTTTCTTCTACTTCAGGTATACAAAGATGAAGACAGCAACGAACATTTATATTTTCAATCTGGCTATGGCAGATGCTTTAGTTACTACGACTATGCCTTTTCAAAGCACTGAATACCTGATGAACTCTTGGCCATTTGGGGATGTGCTGTGTAAAATAGTTATTTCAATTGACTATTATAACATGTTTACCAGCATATTCACATTGACCATGATGAGTGTTGATCGATACATTGCTGTGTGTCACCCCGTGAAAGCCCTGGACTTCCGCACTCCTCTCAAGGCAAAGATAATCAATATCTGTATCTGGCTATTGTCCTCATCTGTTGGTATATCTGCCATAGTCCTTGGAGGCACCAAAGTCAGAGAAGGTGAGCATAATTTTGATAATTTTAAACTCAAATTCTTTTGCTTCTAAAATAATATAAATGTAACTTGGAATACTGAGTAGAGTGGAACCTTATTGAATCCCACTTCACTAATATGTACATCATTTAAATTGTACATAAAAAACCTGGTCACATTTTCTCAGCAAAATTGTAATAGTGGAATACTTCTCTAAGAACTCATATTTCTAAGACTTCAATACTTAAATATGCTACAGAATATTATAGTATGAAATATTAAAGTTAAAGATAAGATACACTGGTCAACTAAATGAACAAATGACATTTTATGATGCATTATCCTGATACATCCAGGAGGAAGAAGTCAGCATAAAGGTCTGAGATTTGGCTGGAGAACTTCATGAGAGAAGTTTCAGTGGAGATCAAAAATGGAAGCCAGATTGGTGTTTGAAGAGCGTCAAGCAGAATTAGAAGTCAGAGGCTGATTGTAAATAACCAATTCAAGGAGCTTAGAGAAAAAGAGGGGAAAGAAGATAGGTCATGGTAGCTGGAGAGAAAAGTATGTCAAGGGAGGAGTTGGGAGTAGGAGCAAGATAGGGCAACAGAGAGGCATAGGGTCTATGGGACAGGTATCCCACGCTCCCATTGCCTATAATGGGAACTAGCATTCTGAGTAAGGACTGCAGAATTACCCCTTAGAAGCAGAGTTTCACTGTAAATGGACATGCATGCACAAATGAGTTTCAGTGAATCTGAGTATTCTGTTGGCCTAATAGATCAGTGCTTTAAACACATACCAAGTGGGTGTAAAGCGCAACCATCCTGATGAGGTAGAGTTGAACACTTAATTTGCACAAGCTACAAAGTAGAGGGCAGCAGAGAATCGGGCCCTATAAAGCAGAATGCTCTATATTCCAAATGGAGGAACATCTGAGGAAAAAGTGGAAACATTTTGATGCCATGCTTCTCCAATGAAAGATTTAAATGCATAAGATTAGTAGCTCTTGACTTTTTTAGGTAGAGTCAGAATAAGTACTACTTAGAAGACCAAGAAGCCATGTATTGTAATCTATATCCGCGTTCCTCTAAATATTTGTGTCACTTGGAAGATTATGAATTCCAGTGCATATTCAGTGACTTCAGATTCCATCTTAAGTAAATGTAAGCCATATTATGAACCGCCCCTGAGAAGATGAGGACAATTGTAGCTCTTGTGCTCTCTCTTACTCAAGAACTTCATTGGGTTAGCACTTTGAGCCACCCAAAAAGTAGGTGAGGATGGAGTAGCGATGTGCTGTGGCCAAGACCCCACCACTATAGCATCAAACAGCAGACCTGGTCAACTGTGGAGTGGAGCTCATATTGTCCCTCTTATGGGGCGTAATAGTAGCTGCATATCTCTAAACACTGTGGAACTCCAGCAGACAGGAATTTATGAATTTTATGGAAGACTGCTCTACCCATTTATGAAAGCAGCTGCTACTGATTTCAATTTCTGTTAAATCGTTTGGCATAGATCCATGCAAACAAAGCATTAGCAAGTTCAGAGAGAAAACTTGTTGGCTATTGGTCTGCACTGGTGTGCAAAACGTATGGATTTTGTTCCTGATCTTGGGATGCATTCAGACCTTTGGAAAGAAAGTGTCTTCTCTTGCTCTGCAGCAGTGGTTCTCAACCTGTGGCCCAATCAGCACAGAGCTATGGCCCATGTGATATCCTCAGGGCCATACAGCTATAGATTCATAGATTATAGGACTGGAAGGGACCTCGAGAGGTCATCGAGTCCAGTCCCCTGCCCGCATGGCAGGACCAAATACTGTCTAGACCATCCCTGATAGACATTTATCTAACCTACTCTTAAATATCTCCAGAGACAGAGATTCCACAACCTCCCTAGGCAATTTGTTCCAGTGTTTAACCACCCTGACAGTTAGGAACTTTTTCCTAATGTCCAACCTAGACCTCCCTTGCTGCAGTTTAAACCCATTGTTTCTGGTTCTATCCTTAGAGGCTAAGGTGAACAAGTTCTCTCCCTCCTCCTTATGACACCCTTTTAGATACCTGAAAACTGCTATCATGTCCCCTCTCAGTCTTCTCTTTTCCAAACTAAACAAACCCAGTTCTTTCAGCCTTCCTTCATAGGTCATGTTCTCAAGACCTTTAATCATTCTTGTTGCTCTTCTTTGGACCCTTTCCAATTTCTCCACATCTTTTTTAAAATGCGGCGCCCAGAACTGGACACAATACTCCAGCTGAGGCCTAACCAGAGCAGAGTAGAGCGGAAGAATGACTTCTCGTGTCTTGCTCACAACACACCTGTTAATGCATCCCAGAATCATGTTTGCTTTTTTTGCAACAGCATCACACTGTTGACTCATATTCAGCTTGTGGTCCACTATAACCCCTAGATCCCTTTCTGCTGTACTCCTTCCTAGACAGTCTTTTCCCATTCTGTATGTGTGAAATTGATTTTTCCTTCCTAAGTGGAGCACTTTGCATTTGTCTTTGTTAAACTTCATCCTGTTTAACTCAGACCATTTCTCCAATTTGTCCAGATCATTTTGAATTATGACCCTGTCCTCCAAAGTAGTTGCAATCCCTCCCAGTTTGGTATCATCCGCAAACTTAATAAGCGTACTTTCTATGCCAATATCTAAGTCGTTGATGAAGATATTGAACAGAGCCGGTCCCAAAACAGACCCCTGCGGAACCCCACTCGTTACACCTTTCCAGCAGGATTGGGATCCATTAATAACAACTCTCTGAGTACAGTTATCCAGCCAGTTATGCACCCACCTTATAGTAGCCCCATCTAATTTGTATTTGCCTAGTTTATCGATAAGAATATCATGCGAGACTGTATCAAATGCCTTACTAAAGTCTAGGTATACCACATCCACCGCTTCACCCTTATCCACAAGGCTCGTTATCCTATCAAAGAAAGCTATCAGATTGGTTTGACATGATTTGTTCTTCACAAATCCATGCTGGCTGTTCCCTATCACCTTACCACCTTCCAAGTGTTTGCAGATGATTTCCTTAATTACTTGCTCCATTATCTTCCCTGGCACAGAAGTTAAACTAACTGGTCTGTAGTTACCTGGGTTGTTTTTATTTCCCTTTTTATAGATGGGCACTATATTTGCCCTTTTCCAGTCTTCTGGAATCTCTCCCGTCTCCCATGACTTTCCAAAGATAATAGCTAGAGGCTCAGATACCTCCTCTATTAGCTCCTTGAGTATTCTAGGATGCATTTCATCAGGCCCGGGTGACTTGCAGGCATCTAACTTTTCTAAGTGATTTTTAACTTGTTCTTTTTTTATTTTATCCGCTAAACCTACCCCCTTCCCATTAGTATTCACTATGTTAGGCATTCCTTCAGACTTTTCGGTGAAGACCGAAACAAAGAAGTCATTAAGCATCTCTGCCATTTCCAAGTTTCCTGGTACTGTTTCTCCCTCTTCACTAAGCAGTGGGCCTACCCTGTCTTTGGTCTTCCTCTTGCTTCTAATGTATTGATAAAAAGTCTTCTTGTTTCCTTTTATTCCCGTAGCTAGTTTGAGCTCATTTTGTGCCTTTGCCTTTCTAATCTTGCCCCTGCATTCCTGTGTTGTTTGCCTATATTCATCCTTTGTAATCTGTCCTAGTTTCCATTTTTTATATGACTCCTTTTTATTTTTTAGATCGTGCAAGATCTCATGGTTAAGCCAAGGTGGTCTTTTGCCACATTTTCTATCTTTCCTAACCAGCGGAATAGCTTGCTTTTGGGCCCTTAATAGTGTCCCTTTGAAAAACTGCCAACTCTGCTCAGTTGTTTTTCCCCTCAGTCTTGATTCCCATGGGACCTTACCTATCAGCTCTCTGAGCTTCCCAAAATCTGCCTTCCTGAAATCCATTGTCTCTATTTTGCTGTTCTCCCTTCTACCCTTCCTTAGAATTGCAAACTCTATGATTTCATGATCACTTTCACCCAGGCTGCCTTCTACTTTCACATTCTCAACGAGTTCCTCCCTATTTGTTAAAATCAAGTCTAGAACAGCTTCCCCCCAAGTAGCTTTTTCAACCTTCTGAAATAAAAAGTTGTCTCCAATGCAGTCCAAGAATTTGTTGGATAGTCTGTGCCCCGCTGTGTTATTTTCCCAACATATATCCGGATAGTTGAAGTCCCCCATCACCACCAAATCTTGGGCTTTGGATGATTTTGTTAGTTGCTTGAAAAAAGCCTCATCCACCTCTTCCACCTGGTTAGGTGGCCTGTAGTAGACTCCTAACATGACATCTCCCTTGTTTTTTGCCCCTTTAAGCCTAACCCAGAGACTCTCAACACTTCCGTCTCCTATGTCCATCTCTACCTCAGTTCAAGTGTGTACATTTTTAATATATAAGGCAACACCTCCTCCCTTTTTCCCCTGTCTATCTTTCCTGAGCAAGCTGTACCCATCCACACCAACATTCCAATCATGTGTATTATCCCACCAAGTTTCAGTGATGCCAACAATGTCATAGTTGTATTTATTTATTAGCACTTCCAGTTCTTCCTGCTTATTCCCCATACTTCTCGCATTTGTATATAGGCATCTAAGATACTGGTTTGATCTTTCCTTCCAGTTTTGTCCTGACTCTCCTTTCTCTCTGCCAATATAGCCCACACTCCCTCTCGTTTCCGACTCATCTCCCCGGTCTCCATGTTCCCCACTTACCTGTGGCTTTGCTCACCTGTCCCCGTCGAACCTAGTTTAAAGCCCTCCTCACTAAGTTAGCCAGTCTGTGTCCGAATAGGGTCTTTCCTCTCCTCGAAAGGTGAACGCCATCTCTGCCTAGCAGTCCTTCCTCGAATAGCATCCCGTGGTCTAGGAAGCCAAAGCCCTCCTGGCGACACCATCTTCGCAGCCAGGCATTCACCTCCATGATGCATCTGTCTCTGCCCGGGCCCCTACCTTTGACAGGAAGAATTGAAGAGAATACCACCTGCGCTCCAAACTCCTTCACCCGTACTCCCAGAGCCCTGTAGTCACTCTTGATCCACTCAGTGTCACACCGCGCAGTATCATTTGTGCCCACATGGATGAGTAGCATGGGGTAGTAGTCAGAGGGCTGGATAATCCTCGACAATGCCTCCGTAACGTCTCGGATACGGGCCCCCGGCAGGCAGCATACCTCCCGAGATGAAATGTCAGGGCAACAGATGGGCGCCTCCGTCCCCCTCAGCAGAGAGTCTCCGACCACCACTACCCTACATTTCCTATTCGCAGTGGTGGCAGCAGACTTTCCAGCCTTAGGGGTATGAGGCTTCTCCTCCTTTACTGTAGGGAGTGATTCCTTCTTTCCTGTATCAAGAAGAGCATAACGGTTACCTATAACCACGGCAGGAGGGTTCGGAGCAAGGGTGGAGCACTGCCTGCTGCCAGAAGTAACCAGCTGCCAGTGTCCACCCTGAGCCATCTCCTCCTCCACCAGTGGTGTATCAGCAGTCCTGTGTACTGGGACAGCTACCTCAGCTGTCTCCACATGGACACTGTCAAGGAATTGCTCGTGGATACGGATGCTCCTCAACCTAGCCACCTCCTCCTGTAGCTCTCCCACCTGCTGCCTGAGAGATTCCACCAGCAGGCACCTCTCACATTGGATTGTCCCCCCAGCCTGGATATCAGTAAGTGGAAATTGCAAGTTACAGTCTTTGCAAAACCACACCAGGATCTGGTTAGAGGCATCCATGCTTAGGCACTCTGTCTGGCTACAGGCACAGGTGGAGGAGACAGTAGCAGTGCTGGCACAGGTGTTGCGGGTCTTCCTAACCATCGTAATCCTCCCTCTGTCAAACTCCTGTCTGCAGCCCCCTGTCAGCTGAAAGGGTTGTTTAAGCAAAAAGTTATGAATGTAGTTGCTTTATAGGTATTAAGGGGAACCAAGAGACCCTCGCCCCCTTCCTGCTCCCCTTCCAAACTCCTTTGCGAAACTCCCTGTTAGCAGCCCCTGGTCGCAAAGCTCCCTGGTCGCTTGTGCGCTGCTTTATAAAGCCCTGGCCTGTATGAATGCCCCGCCCACTGATGAAGGCTCAGCCACTTACCAGAGGCTTCTAGCTTTCAAACCTTCCAACTGCCAGCCACAGCACACGGTCCTTCAAACAACCAAAACAAACAAACAGACTGACAAACACAAGCTCAGCACACAGCAAGTAACCCTCAAACACAAACAAACTAGTATTGGATGTGGCCCACAATGGTAACTAGTTTGAGAACCACTGCTTTGCAGGAACTTTTTTGACTAATAAAGCATCGACAGTCTCAATAAAGCAATAACGGGCTCTGGAAAGAGTCCCTTTCAGGTATCCTCAGCTGGGAAGAATAGTTGTCTGGCTTGCTTATATAATATTTTTAAAGATGTGAAACACTTAAGTCAGCAAGGTACCTAGGAATGTGCGTAGCTTTTTAAGCACAGCAGTAATCCTATTCACTACAATGGGGTAGAGGTACTTAAGGGTTAGTCATGTACCTAAGTATCTTGCTGAATCATGTGAGTGAGCTTCTTCCTCCTGAAACTGGAGACTGATAATTGTGCATAGTGAGATTGAGCACTATTTGCAAATACACTTCGGTGCTGACTGCAAAACCCCTGCATTTCTAATCGTCAGCCTCATTTGAGTAATTACAGCCAACTATATTGTCTGGTGCTTATTTGAATTCAACAAATAAATCGGGAGTAGGATGAACAGAGACATCCCTTGGGTATGGTGAATCGGGGCGACTGCTGCAGGCCCTGTGCTTTGGGGCCCCACGGTCCGGTGCGATTGGTCGGCATGTTCGGTCCCAGAAGTGACGGGTCGGTCCCGGAAGTGACGGATTCGTCACTTCTGTCCTGACTCCGCAACCCCCTAGGGATGGCCCTGAGGATGAAGTGACCATGCTACTTTTTTCACTTCCAACCAAAGCTCAGGTTTAACCTCTAATTCTCCAGTGGGGAAAAGTATTTCTGGGTAGGACTCTGTGTGGTCAATTTAACGTCTGAGCATCAAATAACCTGGCCCATCTCTAAAAATTATTCTCTTAGATTGTCTAGCCCATCTAGTTCTCCTAATGCAGGATTATTCCCAACAGTGTATTTGCTAACACTTTCTTCCTGCAGCATAAGTTTGGTATGTCTGACCTTAGTAGAGTTTCTCCTTTACTGACAGACCAATCTCTTTTTAAAAAATGTGGAATTCTAGTTTCTTCCAAGGCCCTGGTCCTGCAAACTGGCCATGAACAAATTCAGGCTGGAAATTAGAAAAAGGTTTCTAACCATCACAGAGGTGAGGTTCTGGAACAGCTTCCCACTAGGAATTGTGAGGGCAAACAACTTCGTTTTGAGAGGGAGATGGACAAATTTATGAGTGTGTTTGTGCAACAGGGTTTCTTGTGATGGTGGGGGGTAGGTCTCAATAGCCCTGGGTCTTACTTCTGGATTATGTCTTATGTTCCTAAGGTTTCAGAGTAGCAGCTGTGTTAGTCTGTATCCACAAAAAGAACAGGAGTACTTGTGGCACCTTAGATTAACAAATTTATTTGAGTATAAGCTTTCATGGGCTACTGCTGGAGTGTCCGGCTTTTAAATATTACCAAGTTGGCAACCTTAGTTGCTTGGCTGGCTGGTCCTTGCTCACATGCTCAGCATCTAACTGCTAGCCATATGTGGGGTCAGGAAGGAATTTTCCCCCAGGTCAGTCTGGCAGTGACCATGGGGGATTTTCACCTGTGTGGCTGTGGGTCATTTGCCAGGATTTTCTGGGTTTATTTTACTTTACCATTCCCCTGCCATTGTGGGGACCTTGGGTAAGTTATAGTAAATATTTTACTAAAATATATTTAGCTAGGGTGGAATCTGAGTCAATTCCAACAGTTTCTTATTATGTAATTGAAAAATTTAAAAGACGATACTGGATCTAAATCCACAACAATGTACAATATTCTGCACTTTTTTGAGTAATTGAAGTAATTTTTAATTTAAAATTAAAGGAATGTGGATTACTGATAAGTGTCCATGTTCTTACTGAACTACTTACTGTCTATATATTCAAAGCTAATTTGGTAAGTAATTGGTTTTACCAGTTCTTTAAATTTCAACCTAGAAGACTTTAACCTATTAGAAGTTCAAAGATCTGAAAATAGCAGCTTTGAAATTCACATGCACAAAACTCATAGAAACATGAAAAAGGAAATGTGTAAATTGAATATCTTCCAAATGTTGCTCTAATAGGTTTGTTAAGTTAATAATTACAAATGTGCAGGAACTTTTTTGGATTTTTTTTTTTTTTTGAGGGAGTTTCATGACTTTGAAATTTTGTTTTGTTCCAGGAAAAAAAGAAATGTTTTTGAATGCCATTGGGGTTAACAGGGAATTTTAAGTATGAAAGTAAAATAGAAGCAACATTTCTTACTTCTCTCAAAATGTAAATCACATGCTACACAAAGCTCATGAATGAGTTTTAAATCTTTTGCATGAGAATGTAACTTTTGTGCTATAGCCTTTAAACAGGGCCAGTCTTAGCATGTTTCCAAGTTTAAAAAAATATTTTGCTTCCACCTTCTTTCTCAGCTCCCTCCCCCCCACAATAATGTATTAACTGTGATACTGCTTCAAAATAACAAATCCAGGGACTTGCTATGGTTTTCAAGACCTACACAATGACAGCTCTGGATGACCATGAGGACTTTATGAATAATCTGAGATCATTAGGAAATGCAGGGACATGTTTTCAAGGGTAATGATCATTTTAACATCATTTTGCTCTTTTGCTACAAGGAGAAGGTCTAGAAACTTTTCCCAAAAATGAAAGCTAAATCTAATATCAAATTCTCCTTTGCATTTTTTTGTTTCTTTGGAGAACCACCTCTTTCTTCAAATACAGACAGTGTGAGGGAGGTCTATATTGTGCTTTCTGCTACTTAAGAAATGCATTAACTGCATTGCACAAAAATGAGATAGCTAAAAAATATAGACACTTGTTCCCAGACTCCATAAAGCTGTCACATTTATTAATTAAGAGAGTGTAAAAAGAATTGAGTTGACATCTAAATCAAATATTTGCTGTAATTTATCTTGCAAAAACATGCAATACAATATCAAAGATGTGGTGAATACTAGAACTGAGAGGACGGAGGAAGAGCTGTTTCACAAAAGATTTTGAAATTTGGCTTTATTCAGAATTGGAACAAATCCTGAAAATTTCAAAATTCTCCATGAAGAAAAATTCTGAAAAAAATTAGTTTCAGATCAATCAAAATTTGACAACATTAAATTGAGTATTTTATATTTATACATCTATTCTTGTAAATATTATAGCATATATAACACAATACAAGTTACATAATTTTGAAAAAAGTCATTTCAAAATGAAAAATCAAAAAGTTTCATCCAAAAATGTTAAAATAGGATGTATCAACACTTTCAGAAGTTTTTTCCCTTCAATTTTTTGGTAAATGAATTTGCAACAAAATTGACCTAATTTCATTAAGTGTTTTGATTTTGACAGAACTGCATATTTTGACAGAATATGGTTCCATCAAAGTTTCTCTGACCAATCCTAGTGAATAGTCTGTTGTAGATTGTTAAGAAACAATGCTGTACAAATAATACATTGAATCTTGGCTCCTTTTGAATCCTGATCCAGTAAATGCCAATGCATAACACTTTGCAGAAGAAGAATGATTCTAGTGGAGGAAAATGAATATGAACATATGTAACCTTTGGGTGGGCTAAAGTTCACTTCATTGCCCTTTTCCAATGCCTAAAAAAACCCAACTACCCCAGAAAAGCAGTTGGAGACTTAGAATTAGTCTCTAAGGATTTTCAGTAAGGATTGCACAGGGTCAGCCTCCCCACATTCAAGTCCCCAAAAGACCAAAAGGAATGAACTTAATTAAGTACCAACTGTATAAAGTCTTATGATTAAAGAAACATAATAAATAATAATAACAATGTTTATAAGAACAGGAGTACTTGTGGCACCTTAGAGACTAACAAATTTATTAGAGCATAAGCTTTCGTGGGCTACTGCCCACTTCTTCGGATGCATATAGAGTGGAACATATATTGAGGAGATATATATACACACATACAGAGTTTATAAGATGGCTATTTTATGTTTATAAGATGGCTATTTTATAGTCCATATACATTATCTTCACTATTATACATAAATGTAAATAAAGAAAACAAATTAAATCTAAACAGGTCAGTCCCCGCAGAAACACAGTGAGAAGAAACTAAGCGCTTGTCTATACTTACACGCTGGTTCGGCGGCAGGCAATCGAACTTCTGGGTTCAATTTATCGCGTCTTGTCTGGACGCGATAAATCGAACCCAGAAGTGCTCCCCGTCGACTCCGGTAATCCTGCTTGGTGCGAGGAGTACGCGGCGTCGACGGGGGAGCCTGCCTACCGCGTCTGGACCGTGGTAAGTTCGAACTAAGGTACGTCGACTTCAGCTACGTTATTCACATAGCTGAAGTTGCGAACCTTAGTTCGAATTGGGGAGTTAGTGTAGACCAGGCCTCAGAGTTCCCAAAAAGCTTAGGTTGAGTTCACCTGAGTATCAGAGTCTTTGAAACTCAAATCTATAAATCTGCTGAGTCAAAAGCAACATCTTCCTTCCACTTGCTTGTAAGAATCTTCAACTGGAATCCATGCAGACTCTTCCCCTTCCTCTGCTGAAATCACAGTTAGCCAGTCAGCTAACTGATTAACCAACCACTCAGTTAAGTATATAGATTAAAAAAAAAAAAAACTGTCACAAGAAAAATGCAAAAAATGAGAAAGTAAAATGACTTTTTCTCCATCATCACATTTAAATAAAAGAAAAGTTGGTGAATCATATTAGTTGAGACAATTTAACTACATTCAAAATTTGAACAACATTCAAAATATTCAATTAAAATAAAAGAAATGAGTTTTCCCTCCCGATTTTCCCTTTCTATAATTAACATTGCCCATGCTTCTCTTCTGGAGGGTTAACAATATCACTAACCTGCTGCAAAATCATTCAGACCTAGGAAAATACCCCGCTTCCTTCTCCTGGGCTCAGCTTCTCCCAGCCCACACAGGACACATGGCCTTTTGTATAGCAGCTGCCCTGATTGCTTTCCCTCATGGAGTCTGACTCCAGCAGCTAGGGATTCTATTGAGCATACCCCAAACTACCACACCCAACTCCAGAAACTTCTGGATGTGGAGTGCTAATTGTGCATCTGCCTAGCAACAGTGACCCAGACCCAGCTCACTCCTATCCACCCCTCAATAGATCTCGTAAAGAGATATCTCCCTAGTAGGCACATGGGTTCCACAGACAGGAATGAAAACCAAACTACCAGTCATAGTGAAAAATGCCCAGTAAACAACAGTGGAGAATCTGACCCTTTGTCTTGTTTTCCCATTTATCTTGTGTCTTGGTTTATATGATGGAATACTACACTGACATAAGCAAGTGAACTTAAGAATATCACACTGACTACAAGTCTCCTGTATGATGAAGTAAGACTAGAACATAAAATAAAATGTCAGCATATGACCCCCATTCATAAAATTATAGCAAGAACAGAAGTGAACTGATGTCAATGGGGTCAAATCCTGCAGTCCCTATTCAGACAGAATTCTCAATGAAGTGTTCTGCAAAAGGAGCAACTCAGTTAGACTCTGTGTATACCAGTTTGCTTTACCTATGATTCATTTAAAAAAAGATATTATTTCCAAGGGAATGCAGCACTTAGACTGCATAGCGTTTGCACTGAAGAAAGCATGTGGGAAAACATTTCTGCAAACTAATTGTCTCATTGCAAGATTGTCTCATGATGGCAGAAATCTCACGAGATCAGCTAACCTCATGAGATTTCCACCATTCAGGAAGGCAGAAATCTAGCCTTTTTTGGTGGAAATAGCATAAAAGCAGCTACAAGATTTCAACTCAGTTGAACCGGTGGTGGAGCTAATAAGGAGGGGTGTGTGTGTGTCTGTGTGTGTGACTCCACCGCCCCTGCTAGCCTTTGGATGTATGTGTGTCAGCTTTGAGTCCATCCCACTCTCACCTGGCAGAGGCGGTTCCTGTCCTGTAGAGCTGGGCCCAGCTCCTCACTCCAGGTACTGTGACACCCATGTGCAATGTCGCAATGCCACTCACTTAAATTTGGCCCACGCAAATCTCCATCATGATGAAGAGGTGGCCGGGCCAAACCTGAATGGGGCTGTGACCCCGTGCTCCAAGTCACAACGCCATTTATTAAAATTTGGCCTGGCTGCCCTTCTTTCATGATGACAGGTGGCCGGGCCAAACCTGAATGGTGCTGCGGCCCCAGGCACCAGGCTCCAATGGCCGGAGTGAAGAGCCAGACCTAGTCCTGTGGGACAGGACCATTGCTTCCCAGCGAGTGTGAGGCCTCCAGTTCACCAACAACCCATTGCCCCTCCCTCAGTTGCAAAACCTGGCTCTGCCACTGCATGGAACCTGGCCTCAAATCAAATTGAGATCCAGAGCCTAACAACTGTTCAGTGCATCTCTATAGATTGTATTTTTGTGCCTTTGTAGGTTTTGTGCCACTCTTGTGCACAAAAGTTTGTATGTAATGTAATACATTTTAAAATATTCTCCAAGTAGTCCTGAAAGACAGCAGTGGAAAACTAGTTTCAATGACAACTGAAAGCAATTATTGGAGTGATTTAATGATAACTCCATTTATTTGTATCACATTACATGGTAATCACTTTTGCAAGCTTATACTGTAATACAGATATAGGTTGGAATGTCTAATAATAAAGCAATTTTCTTCTTCTTCTTGCCTCTTCCATTTATAGATACTGCTAGTACTGAATGTTCTTTGCAGTTTCCAGACACTGATTATCTGTGGTGGGACATCTTCATGAAAATCTGCGTCTTTGTCTTTGCATTTGTTATTCCAGTTCTCATTATCATTGTTTGCTATACCCTGATGATCCTGCGCTTGAAGAGCGTACGACTTCTCTCAGGGTCTCGAGAAAAAGACCGAAACCTTCGTCGGATCACCAGATTGGTGCTTGTCGTTGTGGCAGTTTTCATTATCTGTTGGACTCCCATTCACATTTTTGTGCTGGTTGAGGCACTAGGGGATGTGCCCCATAGCACTGCAGCAATCTCCAGCTATTATTTCTGTATTGCTTTGGGTTACACCAACAGCAGTCTAAATCCTATCTTGTATGCTTTTTTGGATGAAAACTTCAAGCGCTGTTTCAAGGACTTCTGCTTTCCCTTTAAGATGAGGATGGACAGGCAGAGCACCAGCAGAGTCAGAAACACAGTCCAAGACCCTGCTTACCTGAGGGAAGTGGATGGGACAAACAAACCAGTATGACTAGTCGTGGAGATGTCATCTTACTGTCCTCAAGGAAGAGGAGAATCAAATGATCTTGGACTAACTCAAATAACCACTGTGGTTTGAGACATTTTTGATAATATTTAGGAATTCTCATAGTTTGAACTAAAATACGTTATTTGCTTAGGACAGGGAATTCCCCAAAATAAGCTCAAAGGAAAAAGAAGACTGACTGCCAGATTTTGGAACCATATTTACAGTGGAGCTGAGCAAGTGGTAAAATACCCACTTTCAGCAAGGTAGGAAGTGCTTCATATTGTATCAGGTGACTCTGGACAAGAAAAAATTGAACTGTTCTTCTTATAGCGTATATCTGCCACCATCTAGTCTATACCAAGCAACATTTGGTGATAACACTAAATCAGGTTATGGCAGAAACTCTGTTTTGACCTAAAAATCTTTGCTTCAGAAACAAAAAGAAGGCATCTTAACTTATTTTGCTGCCTTACAATGAATAGTATCAGTTCTGAGACTACAAAACACGGCAGAGCTATGTAATCAAAATTCTCATTAACTACTTTGTGTGAAATAACATACGTTCGTCTGTATTGTGGAGATCCAGTTTAAGCATGATCTGCCTTCTGACCAAAATGATTTTATTGTGTCTGTGTATTGTGAAAATTTTCAATGTTTAAAAAAAAATCAAGATTTAAAGATAATCCTTAATATATTTTAGCACATGTTAAGTCACATACGATGCGTACTGTTTTTATATGTGATTCTCCAAAAGATGTATATTTATTGATTGTGGATATTCCAGTATGCCTTTCAACAACTTGTTTTTCAGCAAAATGCTAGAAAAATGCAAAGAATTCTTGACTGGTCATTAAATCGTTAAAAAAACAATATAACACAAGACCCAACAGTAAAAGAGCAAATAGGCATGGCTAAAATTATTATATAAAAAAAAAAATTAATGGCGATATCTTATCTCCTAGAACTGGAAGGGACTTTGAAAGGTCATCGAGTCCAGCCTCCTGCCTTCACTAGCAGGACCAAGTACTGATTTTGCCCCAGATCCCTAAGTGGCCCCCTCAAGGTCTGAGCTCACAACCCTGGGTTTAGCAGGCCAATGCTCAAACCACTGAGCTATCCCTCTCCCATATGTTAGCTGGCTTTGATCTATACACCATTTAAGCAAATTTTAAAAAGCAAAGACTGTATACGATGACTGGTTACTGAAAATGTAATAAATTGACACAAAAATCAATGAGAGTTAATTGTATTTATAAGTACACACTATGGCACTGGCTAGAGAAAGCTCTCATTACACATTTAGTCACATTGATACATTTAGCCTCAAAAGAGTCTTATACATTGAGTAAGTAATACTACCTCCATTTTTCAATAAACGCATAGAAGCCAAGGCAAAGAGAACTTAAGTGACTTGCCCAAGGTTATAAGGTAAGTTTATGGTAGAACTGAGACTAAACTACGGAACATCGTCTCCCACCCATGTGCTTTTAACTACTAGAACAACTATACCATCTAGGATCTTAATCTTACTCCCATTGAAGTTAATAGGAGTGTTGCTGTTGTGTTCATTGGGAGCAGAATTAGACACCAAGCGAACACCAACTGTTTCATCATTTTCATCACTCATGGTAAAGACCTGAGGTCACCATCATAGTTTACAGTGCAATTCAACTGGAGACTGTTTTGTTGGTGCCTAAAGCTGCCTCTTAACTCCAAGCAGACATGTATGATTGTAAATAAAGATACACATGCCAATATTTTCAATAACGGGTGCCTAAATGTAGGCTCCTACGTTCATATTTAGGTACCTAAGTGAGTGCAGAGTCCACAGACTGCTAGGTGCCAAGCACTTTTTAAATTCATGCCACTTACTTAGGCACTTAAGCATTTAGAATCCTAACTTTAGGGACCTATTCTTGAAAATATTGGCCACAGTATCTGGTTAAATCTAGCACTTTCTGATTGTGCCTATATGGCCAAAATTTAATCATTTTTGTTGCTCTCCTCTGGACTTTCTCCAATTTGTCCCCTGAAATGTGGCATCCAGAACTGGACCCAATGCTCCAGCTGAGGCCTTATCAGCATGGAGTAGAGTGGAAGAATTACTTCTCATGTCTTGCTTACAAAACTCCTGCTAATACATCCCAGAATGATATTTGCTTTTTTTGCAACAATATTACACTGTTGACTCATATTTAGCTTGTGATCCACTCTGACCTCCAGATTCGTTTCCGCAGTACTCTTTCCTAGGCAGTCATTTCCCATTTTGTATGTGTGCAATTTGATTGTGCCTTCCTAAGTGGAGTGCTTTGCATTTGTCCTTATTGAATTTCATCCTATTTACTTCAGACCATTTCTCCAGTTTATTCAGATCATTTTGAATTTTAATCTTATCCTCCAAAGCACTTGCAATCCCTCCTGGCTTGGTGTCATCTGCAAACATTATAAGTGTACTCTCTATGCCACTATCTAAATCACCAATGACAATATTGAACAGAACCGGATCCAGAACTGATTCCTGTGGGACACCACTTGATCTGTCCTTCCAGCTTGACTGTGAGCCACTGATAACTACTTTCTGGGAACGATTTTCCAACCAGTTATTCAGGCACCGTATAGTAGCTCCATTTAGGCTATATTTTCCTAGTTTGTTTATGAGAAGGTCACACAAGACAGTATCAAAAGCCTTACTAAAGTCAAGATATACCTTGGCCTTTTTAAATTTTGTTCCTACATGCTTGAGTTATTTATATTCATCTTTCCTAATTTGACATAGTTTCTGTAGGACGCCTTTCTGAGTTTCAAATAATTGAAGATTTCCTGAATAAGCCAGGGTGGTCTCTTGACATACTTCTTATCTTTCCTATGCAGTGAGATAGTTTACTCTTGTGCCCTTAACAATGTCTTTTTCAAAAACCTGCCAACTCTCTCAAACTGTTTCTCCCCTTAGATTTTCTTCCCATGGGATCTTACCTACCAACTCCCTGAGTTTGCTAAAGTCTTCCTTCTTGAAATCCATTATTTTTATTCTGCTGTATTCCCTCCTACCATTCCTTAGAATCATGAACTCTATCATTTCATGATCACTTTCACCCAAGCTGCCTTCCACTTTTTAATTCACAACCAGTTCCTCCCTATTTGTCAAAAATCAAATCTAGAACAACCTCTGCCCTGGTTGCTTTCTCCACCTTCTGTAATAAAATTTGTCTCCAATGCATGCCAAGGACTTTTTTGGATAATCTGTACCTTGCTGTATTATTTTCTTAACAGATGTCTGGGTAGTTGAAGTCCCCCATCACCACCAAGTCCTGTGCTTTGGATGATTGTTAGTTGTTTAAAAAAACCTCATCCACCTCTTCTTGGTTAGGTGGTCTATAGGCCCCTGTCATGATATCACCCTGTTTTTTCCAACTTTTATCCTTACCTAGAAGAAAAATTGGGTTTGTTTAGTCTTGGGAAGAGAAGACTGAGGGGGGAACATGATAACAGTTTTCAAATAAAAATAAACAGTTTTCATTAAAGGCTGTTACAAAGAGATGGGTGAAAAATTGTTTTCTTTAACCTTTCACGATAGGACAAGATGCAATGGGCTTAAATTTCAGCAAGAGTGGTTTAGGTTGGACATTAGGAAAATCTTCCTAATTGTCAGGGTAGTTAAGTAGTGGAATAAATTGCCTGAACAGGTTGTGGAATCTTCGTCATTGGAGGTTTTTAAGTACAGGTTAGACAAATATCTGTTAGGAATGGTCTACTTATTACTTAGTCCTGCTTTGAGTTCAGGCTACTGGAGTAGATGACCTATTGAGGTCCCTTCCAGTCCTACACTTCTGTGATTTGATTTGTATGTGCACATCTGTGATTTGCAGACGTAAGCCAGGAACCAGCAACGACTGCACATTCCCAACTCTGAAAACCTGGCTCATAATTCTTTAGTTAAACTTTGCCTAAGTGGCTGTACTCCTTTCTAAATAATTTAACATTCAAAGAGATAGTGAATTTTACCCTGAGCTATCAGATGTGCCTAATGTAATAAGGGCAAAATTCTAGTCTCTAAAATCTCAATGTGGATCTACATTCTACTGCATATCTGCCCTCCTCTATGAAGAATTCTTAACTTGAGGTTCTGTGCAGTGTGCACAGAATACACAATTAGGTTCCACATTTTGGATCAGAGAGCCATAGGATATATATGAAATGGGTTTCGTCCTTCATATGGCATTAACAATGTATAACTATAGTTTTTTTAATTTAAATAATATGGTATGTGAAAGACGACAATTGAAATGTTTGGAAAGCAATCCAAAAACCCTGTTCAAAATCATACGTGAATGGTAAAGCATCTTCCAGTTATTTAAAATAAACATAGGGTTATTCAGTAACTTCATAGTATCATCTGGGGAAATGTTGAAAAAGATGAGTGAACGGACTTGACCCCATGAGTTCTTCTCATTCTAAAAAAAAAAGAAAGTGTATTTGTGTTCACATTTTGCTAGTGTATTGTATATATGTACATGTGTTTAAATAGAGGTGTTATTCTCTGCATTATGTGCATTGCCCTGCCTTGTAATGAAAAATCAATGTAGCTCTTAAGTTGTAAAATAGAACTCTAATAATCAAATTTGTGTTTTGACTTGGTTATTTATTTAAATCACCTGAACTGCCTTAGTGGGGAAAGATATCAGCGCGTAGTAATTTTTGTATGATATACAAATGTTATACTTGCTGAAGAATCATACAAATGTTCTTAAGGTTGTTTTTTTCCTTGGAAGATTAATGGATGAATCAGTCTGGTTAAAGAAGCAGGGGGTGAGAAAGTCACCTATGCTAATTTGCAACAGCTGAAGATGTGACCTTACAACATTTACTTCATCCTATTTGCAAGGCTAAAACATTTCTTAGAGGAAACATGAAAAAAGTGGATTATGCAGAAAACACATTGCACGAGTTGCAAGGCTTTGGTAATGCTTCCAGAAAACACAATTCCAAGGGATTATTACTGAATTGTATTGAAACTTGTACACTTAGGCTATGTCTACGCTACCACTTAGGTTGGTATAACTTATGTTGCTAGGGGTGTGAAAAAACCACACTCCTGCGCAACATAAGTTACACCAACATAAGCGCTGGTGTGGACAGTGCTATGTTGGCAGAAGGGAGCTTCTCCCACTGACATAGCTACCACCACTTGTTGGGGTTGATTTAATTATGTCAATGGGAGAGCTCTCTCCCGTCGGCATAGAGCGGCTACACGAGAGATCTTACAGCGGCAGCTGCATTGGTACAGCGGTGCTGCTGTAAGCTCTCTAGGGTAGACATAGACTTAGTCTCTTATTTGAAATCTCATCTAGACCTCTGTGTCATAATGGGTGATAGCAACTGGAGAGATAGGTCTGACTGCATGGTATTCCATATTTATATCTTCTAGGTCCATCCCTTCTCTGATACCATGGTTAGCTCTCCCAGTGACTGGGGTGGGGAGAGGTTGCCTTTTCTGCAGTTTGGAGCCAGGGTTGCTGGCTAGGATCATCTGGGTATATCTCACTTAATCAAATTCCCTTGGGCATTGGTGCACCTCACTCCCTCCTATTCTCTGCCTGTGGCACACAATAGTTTAATCTCCTGAGGATCGTAATATCTTGGTCTAATGCCAGTTCTTGGGTTAAGGTGTAGGTGGCTGGGTGATGTTGGTGGCCTGTGCTCTACAGGAGCTCAAATGTCGCTAGATGATCTGGTGGTCACTTTTGGCCTTAAACTCTGTGATTTTTTCTTTGGCTAACCCAATGCTTTGGTTTAAAATGATCTCACCCACAGGATTGATTGAAATGACTAACAGTAATTGAACAGTCATGGACTGAAAGCATTATAAGCACTAGCTAACACTTATTGTTATAAGCTGTAGTCATTTTTGTGCACTCTGCGAAGAATAGACACAAGCAAAGAATCCTTAAAGATGTAGCTGATGCTTCCTTTGATTCCCATACCTTTACTCAGCTCAGCCTTCTTTTTGGCTAAAGATAAACCCCTTTTCTCATGATGTTTTGAATTCCCCAAGAAATGATCATTAACAAAAAGAATTAAAATCCAGGTATGTCACAGTACCATTGATATGTTGCTTCGTTTTACTTACTGCCATGTATCTTACATAGATTGTACACAGTGACCAACACTACTGGAAACATCTCGATACCTAGATTTAGTCCTCTCCTAATTCCATTCCCAAACTAGAAACAAGGTCATGTTGCCTTCAGTAATAATAGTTAGATGGGTCACCGTTTCTTATTATCTATGAATAAATTGTGCCAGAAGATTTTTTCTCTTTGATTTTTCAGCCACAGTTATTTTTTCTTATTAAGCTAATGAAGGCAGAGAGAGAGCAAGAGAGAAATTATTTAGCTAATTTCCAGCCAGCTGTAACTCAGAGACAGAAAGAAAACATTATTAGATTACAACCAGTCTCTACTAACACACAGCACCAGAAGATTCACTTATGCAAGTGCCTTTGAGTAAGTGAGGGAAAGTTTCCCATCACAGATTAAAAAGGCTATTTTTGTGCATTACTTCTGACACCCTAAATAAATAAAATGTAAGAAGAAACAAGTTTCAGGCATTATGCTATTTGGTCATCTGCTCAAATAAAATTTTAAAGAGTAACTATACATTATTCCTAATAAACAATCCAACCTGTTCTGTCAGCATCAGTGAATAACAACATTGAGCACACTTTCAAGTAGTGATCATACTAGTTTGAGGTGATTAGTTTGGTAGTTAGGGTTCAAAAACGAGCTAGATAAATTCATGGAGGATAGGTTCATCAATGGCTATTAGCCAGGATTGTAAAGTTATTTGGTTTATTTATGATGGGTGTTTGGAAACCCTTTCTTTAACAAGCTGCCCCAATGTGAAAGGGGTATAGTAACCCTGTGTGCGCAGACTCTGGAGGATGGGACAGCTCGCGTGCAAGTCAGTGCAGTTAATGTTCAATGCACGTGCAGAGAGAAGGAGACAGCTCGGAGAGGCAATGTCTCTACTACCTACCTCCTGATCGTGATCTCAGTCCTGATCCGGCTGCTGTTGGTCTGAGTTCCTCCTGTGCTTCCTGACGTCCCTGAACACCAGGGGCAGCTCTAGCTTTTTTGCCGCCCCAAGCACGGCAAGCAGGCTGCCTTCGGCGGCATGCCTGTGGGAGCTCCGCCAGTCCCGCGGCTTCAGCGTACCCACTGCTGAATTGCCGCTGAATCCGCAGGACCAGCGGACCTCCCACAGGCAAGCCGCCGAAGGCTGCCTGACTGCCGTCCTCACAGGGGCCAGCAGGGTGCCTCCCGCAGCTTGCCGCCCCAGGCACGCGCTTGGAGCACTGGTGCCTGGAGCCGCCGCTGCTGAACACAGTGGCAGGTCCAGATTTAACCTCCCAGAATCAAGGCAGAAAACCAGAGGAAACCCTTTCTGGATGATTTTGATCTGTAAAGTACAAACGTCTCTATATATTATACCTTAGGGGAAAAAGGGTCTGGGCTTCATGCCCTCACAAACCACCGAGTCATATCTTTATGTATCTACTTACCCCATATTTAATAAACCACTTTCTAGCTTGTTTAATTTGTTCCTTATTAGTCTTTCACAGTAAAACCAGCAGGTGACAGATCCTGACTCGGGGATAATCTGTGCCTGTGTCTTCTTTAGCAGGGGTCCTTTAATATTTTTCTAAATTACCCCATTACAGGATGGGCAGGGATGGTGTCCCTAGCCTCTGTTTGCCAGAAGCTGTGAATGGGCGATAGGGCATGGATCACTTGATGATTACCTGTTCTGTTCATTCCCTCTGGGGCACCTGGCATTGGTCACTCTTGGAAGATGGGATACTGGGCTAGATGGACCTTTTGTCTGACCCAGTATAGCCATTCTTATGATACTATCTGATTAAATTCCAAAATAGTAAGAGAAGAGGCAACTTTAGCAGCATTTCTGGCCTACCCAATACCAGAAATCAATGAAAATCCCAGGGGGAAAACCACTTCTTAGGAGCTATGTAACCCACTTTGGCGGACCTAAAAATGTCAGATAGTTTAAACTGTCAGAAAAAAGTCCAAAAGCATTATAGTTACCTTTCTCAGACATAGTACCACCATTCAGTAAACATATGTCTCAGGATAGATGCAGCGTTTTGTCCAGACTGCTAATATAATCATTTTTACATGTTGCCCAACCAATTTTCAAAGCAGGGTAGTGAGAGATCTCCTCTCAAAATTAGCCAATCAAAATTCTCAAGTAAAATTTCAAATCCCAAGGAACAGGGAAGAGATTTGAAAAAGCACAGAGGGGACTTAGCTGCCCAATTCCCATTGAAAATCAGTGGGCCTTGGGTGCCTAATTCCCATTTGTGCCTTAGCATTTTGGAAGGAGATTTTCTAAGTTATATGGCACTTCATTCCAAACTTGGGAGATGAGACTCAGACAACCTGACCCAGTTCCTCAAATCAATGGGACTTAGGTGCCTAAATATCTTTGAAGCTCTGGGCCCCAATGTTTTTCTTTGCCTAGCTTCAGGAAGAGATAGGGATGGCTATGATTTTCAAAGAAGAGTCTTAGAGTTTCACGAAACAAAACTTTAAAAAAGGTAACTGGAGCTATATTGATTTAAACCTGGTAAAAGTCTGGCTCCTGATGTTGACTTTGCAACTGTTAAAGAGTTGTCCAGCATCCTGATCATATTGCTTGCTCAAGGAGAGATGACATCCAAAAATGGCTGGCATTAAGAAAACAGGACATGCAACTCCCTATCCATTAGAACACTTAAAGCTATTTAAAGTTATTATAGGTGTAAATGGGTCACTGCTGAAATGGAGAGATTGCTTGGTGGAAACATTTTGCTATTAATTCCACCCAGCCTCTTTTCTAATACAGGGGGCTGGAACTATTACTTCTAGGGGAATTCTGCGCCAATGCGCAAGCACAGAATTAATGTCCCCCACAGATTGTACTCTTTCCCTGAAGAAAAAAATGGATTCACATGCCCCTTCTGGGCAGCAATCAGGGGTGTGTGTGTGTGTCTGGTTCGAGTAGCCAGGGGAGATGTAAATTATTGCCTTGGGGGGTGGGGCTGGGCTTTCTCTGTTCCTCTCACTCGCTATCGTGGTGTGCCCAGGGCTGGGGATGTCCTTGGCTGGTGGCTCCTACTGTGTGCCGGGATCCAGCTGCTTCTGGCTGGGCTGAGGGACTGGGAGACAGGACTGCCTCTTCCCCTCCACAGGCCACTCCTAGGGCTGAAGCTCGGTCAGACTCATCTCCAGGAACTTCCCACAAGTGCAGGAAGGTCCATACCCCCTCCCACTTCCTGCCCCCATTGCTCCCCAGCCATGGGGGGAGGGGTCAATGTATGGAGAGGTGCCCTCCATCTGCCCAACTCCCATGCATCCTGACCCCTCTGACACACACCCAGACCCCCCTTGCCAAGCCTCATGTCCCTGCATCTGGACTCCCTACACCCACACTCCCACGCCAAGCCCCACCCACACTCCCCCTCAGCACCTATCATTTTTTCATCATGGGTGCTCCAGTCCTGTGGTTCCAACCTTGCTAAAGACTCATGTGGATGTCAGTGCAATACCACAGGATAGGCTTTTTTTCATACCTAAGGCCGTATCCCTCTCTTTAGCATTTCTTATTGGCTAGCTCAGATGGCTCCCCATTCAGCTTCTGTGAATTCTATTCTTAGGTGCCTAACTCTCCCCATACATTGTATAGGGATCCTGGGCACCTAACCAGGGGCTTAGGATTCCACTGGGTGGCAGGGTAACCAGGGTTAAGCATTGCAATGCTGAGCCTAGATCCCCTTTGTGGGTCTAGCCCTAAGTATCTTGACCCAATGTTAGAAAGACTTGGTGTCAGAATTGCAACCTAAGACCTCCCAGCCTTTAGTCAGACATAGACTGAGGCTAGAGCGAAACTGAGTACCAGCAAGGGCAGACCATGCCAATATAACATACATTTAGTTTAAAAACTGGATTAAAGTTTTTTCCAAATGTCAATTAAAAATGTTTAAACTCCCTTTTTCTCCTTGCCGTTGACATGAGGAGCATAGGGACACCTTCTGATCATTTGCTGTTTGGCTTCCTGCAAAACAATTGTGATCACCTAGTAAGAATGCTAGTCACATTTGTTCACCATTATTAACTACATTAACAATAAGGGAAAATACAGCTGAACAAAGCTAATTTATCTCTCAGAATGGATAAAGAATTTGTTCTTCCAATAAAAACCAAAGTTAGCTGTTCCTCTGTTTTCTTTCTTTGCTGTTTTTATGAAAGATTAAACAAAAACATTTAGTTACAAAGGAGATGTGTGGGCTATGGCTCTTTTGTGACTATTTACTGTTTGTAGCATGCAACTATAAGACCTCTTTCAAGTTAGACATATGGCTCTGTAATGAAAGAAGATCTAATATCTTGCAATGGTAACTTAAAAGCACTGATCCTAAAGTTAAGTTTTAGTTTTGTTCTCTGGTTCAGTCCAATTATTGATTATGCACAAAAACAAAAGGTTTAAGCTAAATAAAATGACTTTTATTTCCAATAGCCTTTTTTCTGCTCCAACTATCTACAAAGATATAACATTTCTGAACTTCTAGGGTTCTGTTATACATCAGAAACTGACGAAGAAAACAAAGAGGAAGAATAATTGGTCCAGAGGGACCTAACCAAGCTAGGCCATTGACCAACACAATGGCAGAATACAAAGAGTGAAATATTGGTCCCATTAAAGTCAATTCAATACTCCCATCGACTTCAAAGGGACTAGTATTCCACCCAGTGTTGAAAAATTAATGCAATGCATATTGGGACGAATATTTTCATACACTTTACTGGATTCTAAATTAACTATAACACATCAGTAGCTGGCTGAAAAGTCAACAAAAATGGAAATACTTTGTGAGAATGTATTTATTTTTGTTGAAATTTTTAAGGGGAATTATCACAAGATTTCATTTTGCTAAGGTTGAAATGGTTCATTTTGACTTACGTTATAATATTTGAAACATTTACATTGAGTGCATATGATAAAATTGAAACAAATTTTGATAAGGTCAAAACAAAATATTTTGAATTTTTTTCATGAAAAACTGAGACTTCGTCCCAATTTGGAGCAAAACCAAATTTTAAAATCTCAAGATTTCCTATTGGATGGAAATTTCGGTTTTTTTTACTACCCCTGCCACATAGGAACAAGACAGAGCCATTGGTATGGGCAGTTCATTGTAAACCTCTGCTTCATGTACAGTGGCAGTCAATAAAGAAAATAAAATGTTAGCATAGGCCTGGCTTGATGTGAAAGCATGTTAAGCACCGAGTGACCGCTGAACACCACAAGCAGGATTCAGAAAAGGATTACTCATTTAGGTTGGATAATAAGTAAAGGCAATGGAAATCTTCATGCTTCAGGGCATAAGTCAACACCTAACTGACAAAGCAGAAGCTTCACCTATGGGATGTGTTGCTGTAAGGGTAAGCATAGTGTTACCGGCACATACCTTTACTTTTCCATGGGCTCACGGCATAACCCAGTTCATCTAGGCACCCTCTCCCTTACCCAGTTCCTAGGGGCTCAGGGCGTAACCTTATGCGGGTTTCTGGGGCCTTTTACCAGTGAAAGAGCCTTACACAGTAATATCCTTAACCTCTATTTATTAACAGTTACCAAAACAGAATACACATGCTAAGCACACTATTCCCAATAAGGCAGATGAATTTTTTTTGGTGGCCAGTCAAGATTAGATCATCTGGGAACTCTGGCTTCTGCACAGTATGATTGGCAGGGTGTTGAGGTCTCGCATCTCTGACCTTGGACTGTGTCCTGGAGTTAGGTTCCAAAGAACTTCATTTTGGACCCAGTTTATATAGTTTAACTTGTGTCCTTCTTAGCTATATCTTAACTAATCATTTTAAACTACAGTACTAAAAAACAGCATTTTTCACAATCCTAGCCCATTGGTTAAAGAACTGTTTTGTAATCAGACCCCACCATCTTAGCTGATTTACACCTAGCAAAATTTGTTATGCGACAGACAGAAACAATTAAGAATCAGACAGAGACCATACAAATAAACAATAGAGATGTAGGGACCATAACGGCAAAACAATAAAGCAGAGATTTCACAATTACAACTGTTGATAACTGACTCCTTGCCAGACAGAATACAATCAAACAACATTGTCTTTAAACATCTTAAGAGCTGTTTCTTTTTCTGGTGATGGTAGGTAGTATTAGGATGGGAGGGCCTACTTAAGATCCTGATATTGTATTGTTTTGATGCAATTTAGATGGAACATGAGGATGTGACTTGCTGCTGTCCTACTGTGGCTGCTGCTTACTGCAGAAAAAGGCCTCAGACCTTACAATGGATCCAGTTAGTTCTATTCCAAGTTCCAGTTCAGAGCAGCAGGGCATTCTGGGAAGTGTAGGCTAAGCTGCAATGCATGCTGGAAAAGAAAGCATAAGTTATAAGAGGCAGCCTCCTATAAGCTGTTTCTTTTCCAGCATGCATTATTAAATATTTTCCTTTGGATTGATCCTAGAACTCCAGATGGAACTTCTCTTCACTTCAAAGTAGGGTTTGCAAGATCATTCCCCAAGTGTATCAAATGGAGATCTTCATGTACTATAAATAGAAGGTCTTCAGTCACAGAGTATGATAAAAAAGCTACTCCTCTCTCCTTTCTGTTTTGTTATACAACACTTGTCTTTGGTACTTATTTTGTAGTGTATCTTTTTACTGTGCATATATAGTCAAATCCATGTGAGACTTGTGTGAGCAAGGTGTGCAGGGTTTGTCGTTCCTCCTTCAAATAGGAGCACAACTTAATGTGATAAGGCGATGATTCCATCAAGTGGTTTTAGTGGCATCCAAAGAAAACACAACTCATTTTGTACTGTCTTTCCAAGAAACTCTGCTTCAAAATGACACATAGAATTCACCATTACAAAACTAAAACAAAAAGTGAAAGCAGAGACATTAGGATGCATGGGCCAGCAGGACGAGAAGAGTTTCAGACCCAGGAAGACTGTTTTAGATAGCACAAGCTACAGAGAAGAATGTTCTCGTTTCCCCCCCAAAGGAATGAGATTGTGTACAAGGAGAGAGAGGAGGCAAATAGGGAAGAAAGGAAAGGCTAGACAAGGGTTTTAAAATAAAGATAACAATTTTGAACTAAAACCCAAAATGAATGGCAAGCCAGAGAGATTGTTATGGATGGGACTAATGTCCTATCTTTTTGAGTATGTGAGATTAGAGGCATTATGTACATGCTGGATAATAGAGAGCTGGTATTTGGGAAAATTACAAAGATAGGAAATGGTGCTTTCATTTTATTTTTTAAAAAGAACAGTTTTTTGTCTGGCTAATTTTGCAGGAGGTATTGTATGTATTATGATGCACTTTAATGGATAGACCAGAGTTTTTAAAACACACGTTACCAAAACCATTCATATTGTCATTCTACTTAGTACAAAAATGGTGTTTAGGTGAAAGAAGCAGATGACAACCATGTCTTCTGTTTCAATACTTGTCCTTGTGTCACAGATGCTTAGTAATATCACAATTAACTTAAAAATTAAGGCTCATTCTCAAAATAGCTTAAATTCAGATAACAGCATTTGCACATGCAAACAGTATTTATTTGTAAACCTGTCATGCAAAAATACTTTCATGTACATGAAAATTCTATTTTTGTATGTAACTGTTTAAGTATGCAAATTCAGGCCCTGATCAGCAATGTACTTAAGCACGTGCTTATCTCTAACTACACAAATAGTTCCAAAAATTAGGCATATGTGTAAGCAACTTGCTGAACTGGGACCTCAGATAACATTTTTGTATTACTATATTCAAAAAGCAATTTTTTTATCTACATCTTCAAAATGATTGAAACACATTTTCACACCAAAACACTCAAATGATTATATACCATTTGCAATATGAAATCTAGACATGTTACTCCTTCTATGACATATGTGCACCATGCTAACTAATACTATACACCTTTACCCCGATATAACGTGACCCGATATAACACAAATTCTGATATAATGAGGTAAAGCAGCGCTCCAGGGGATCAAAGCAAGTTTGATATAATGTGGTTTCACCTATAAAGGTAAGATTTTTTTGGCTCCTGAGGACAGCGTTATATCGAGGTAGAGGTGTACTCTAATCTTGAAGATACTTTGATATAGTAAATAGATGGAAACTTCTTATTCTGACATCAGGTAAAGTGCTGAAGCTCAAACTTTAACAACAAATGTTAACACAGGCAATGGAATGCCACAAAATAACATTAAAAGGAGAAATATTGTTATGTCTCTATCTGTTACAGTATTTGCAGCCCCAATTAGTAGTGCTATGAGCCTTGTTATGCTACCTAAATCAGAATTTGGCAGCTTCAAGAACTTCCTTGGGCTAGCTCAGAATTGTGTACCATCTGGTAATTAGGAAGCTTAAATGTTTATCATGGGTTTCAGAGACTTCTATGCACACTATTATTTGCCCTCAATGATGCATTCCTTTGCTAACAAGGAAGTAAACATTCTCCTCTTTTACAGCTGAATGTAAAATTCTGAGCAAAAGCAGAGCGATTTTTGGTAATCCTGAGGACTAGCAATATTTTTTGTTATAAACAAACAGCATTTGCTGTAATGTTTGCATAATACTGACACCCCTGGCTGAGTCATCATCTGCAGGGATCAAATGTGAGACCTCTGGATCTTCATACATCAGCCTCTATTTCCTGTGCTAAACGGCCCAGCTCTCAGCCAATACAGTGGCAGGCTTATTAACCTATGTGTGGCCTATCCACCACAGAGGTGATAGTTGCCTACACCAAGCAGGCCTGGCTTACATTCCACAGGCTGGAGGTTTTTTAGTTCAATTCCCCATACAGGGCACCACTTGTAACAAATCTTCTTCTTCGGCTATCCCTCGATGTGAGGTTGATGTCTGCCAAAGGGGTTCATTGATGGGTTTTTAGGTGGCTAAGAAGCCCAATTCGTGCCCTGCAGATTTTCCCACAGAAAATGACAGTGACAGGTGTGATCTTGGAGGAGACATAATAGTGGGCTGCAGTGTTGTGCCCTCTTTCCTCCTTTGCTGCTTCTCTGTCTCATGAGCACGTCTGTTCTCCTCAAAGTGGGCTGTGGCTTGGAGTATGGGTGGCACTACTGTGTTCTGTTCCATGTCAAGTCCTCCCAGTTTGTTGGGTTGATGCCTCCTTTTATAAGGGGTATTTTCAGTATGTCCTTCCACTGCCCTCTGTGAGCACGTCTTCCCTGACTTAACTGAGACAAGAGTACTTGCTTTGGGAGGCGACTGTCAGGCATACGTACACAGTGACCAGACCAGCGGAGTTGGTATTTCATGCCCTGCGCTTCTATACTGCTGATGTTGGCTGCAGAGAGAACGCTGATGTTTGTGCATTGGTCTTCCCAGCTGATCCTAAGAATCCTTCTGAGGCAGTGCTGCTGGAACCACTCCAGCTGCTTGAGATGTCGTCTGTAGGTTACCCAGGTCTCACACCCATAGAGAAGGGTGGGGATGACAGCTGCCTTATAAACCAAGTGATCATCATCAGCAGAGAGTGAAACTGGGACCTCTGGCTCTTAAGGCATCAGCCTCTACTGCCTAAGCCAATGGTCCCCAGACTGTGGGACGTGCCTCCATAGAGAGTGTGGAGGAACATTTTGGGGGAAGGGGGGCGTCAGCGCCTGGCCAGGCCCCACGGTGGTGGGGAGGGAATGCCACCTAGCTCTGACCCCAGCTCTGACCCCAACCCCAGTCTGACCCCAGCTCTGCTCCGGCCCCACCCCCAGCATTGGCCCCAGCTCCCTGCCCCATGCCTGGCCCTGCCCCCAGACTTGGCCCCCGACTGTGGCCTGGCTTCAGCTCCACATCTGGCTGTGGCCCTAGCTGCTGGACCCTCACTATGGCCCGGACACAGCTCTGCTCCCAGCTCCGGCTCCAGCCCCAGTCCCGGCCCTGGCCCTGCACCCAGCCTCGGTCCCCACTCGGACTCTTCTCTCAGCTCCACCCCCAGACCTGCCCCTACCTGCAGCCCCCTTACCTCTGCCTGTTCCCCCCCGGCCCAGGATTTGCGGTCCCTCTCCCAGCCCCAGGTCCCAGGGTGTGTGTGGAAGGTGAGGTAAGGGAAGGGGGGGGGTGCAACCCTGAAAAGTTTGGGGACTACTGGCCTAAGATAAAAGACCCAGCTTTCTTACAGTGGCTGCTATCATTGGCAGGTGAACCCACTTCTCCACAAGTTGTCCCACTAGCTGGAACCAATTGTCGGTTGTGGATGTGGGGGAAATATCCCCGGACATCAAATCTTTTAAATCCCTTAGGGTATTTCCTTCCTGTGCTAGGAAAGGCTGTAACTTGGCATTAAAATCATAGGCGCGGGGCCATTCTTGCTACATCCTGAACCACTGTCCTGGAGGATGGCTATACTTCAGATGTTAGCGCCTCCTTTATTACTCTAGTGGCCATTAGTACTGCAGGGCACTATATCAAGGTACTGGGGCCCCCTGTTCTGGTGCTGGTGGTGTGGTGTGACTCTTCGCCAGACCTTCACAGTGTTGATAACACTCATAATCTGTTCCTTTGGAGTTTCACAGAGGATTCATGTTCCCATAAAGGGTTTGTAGGGCTCCAAGCCTCCTGCTTTGCTCCACTCACAAAGCAAGGTGCTCCCTATCTTCTACTGTAAAGCCTGATTGTCTAGGTGACACTGGACTCACTGCTCCCAGGCAGAGCAACGGCTTTTGAACTGACACTACTTGCCTATTAAAATCTTCTAGTAAATTAAATCCTAGGAGTGCAGCCATCTGTGGCCCCTCTCCTGAATTATGGCTCTAACCTCCTCCCTGCTGCTTGCTATGGGGAGTGGCTTCTCCCATCTCCTCACATTGGTTGGGTTCTGGGTTCTTTTTCTGACACCTGCTGCCTCCACCCAAGGTGTCTCCTCATTGTGCCTGAGATACAAGGGGTGCTATCCCCTGGGAAAATGAATAATGCTACTACTTGGCACCAAGTATAAAACACAGTACTCAAGAAACAATAAAGCACATCAGTGCAACCCTAGCAAAGAAATGATACAGCCCAAAATAAGTGTACCAAGGGACTTTACGGAGAACAGGCAAATAGGGGCTGGCAAAGGAAAGGGTGAAGGGCTAACTAATAAGCATTAAGCATTAATGAATCAACACATGCCCCCGACCCCCTTCCAAGGTGGGTGGTACACTGACGATGAGTCTGTAGACAAGTGTTGCAACACTGTGAAGTGTTGCCTAGCTTAAACAAAAGGAAGGAGTCTCCTTACTGAGCTACTTACCCTACTGGGGTAGGGTCCCCTCCTGTCTCCCTGGTCTGGAGTCCTGTGGGGGTCTTAGCTGGCTCTCACTAGCTGGTGCAGGGGCAGATCTCTGCCCCTCTTGATGCAGGTCTCTGCAGGGCTGGAACTGCCTGACCCATGCACTAAATCCCACAGCAGTTCAAAGACTCCCTTTGTGGAGAGGGGGCGTTAATCAGAGACTCCCTGCGCTGTTCTGCTTCTGTCTGAGGACCCAAACTGAAACCTCAACACTGAAACCAAAACTAGTTTCTTGTCTCTAAGTCAGGCTGTCCCCTCCCACTGAGAGGCTGAGCAGCCATGGCTCAGCATTGGCCCAGCAAAGTGCTTGCCCATATCAGGCCACACAGAAGCCTCCCTACTGCTATCAGCAGGAGTTTCCAGTCAATTCTGTGTCCCCCTCCCCACCCGACTCCAAGCGTGCAGGGAAATGGTGTCAGAGGGCTCTGGGAGCCATTGCTGTTGTCCATAAGGTAAGACCCCCCACTAGAGACTCAGTTCAGAATTCCAGGAGCTGATAAATATGTTTGTCAGTTTATAGCCTGTCCAGACCTTCCTCTTCAGGTACCAATGTAGCTGTGTGCCAAATGTCAGAGAGCCATTAGTGTCCAAGGAGCTGACACTGTCAACAGTCCCATAATGAATTTCACTGAAAGACGTTGTAAGCTCCAAATGTGGGTTTGCACCTCTTAATGAAAAGTCCCAAGGTGAGCAGGCGCCATCTAACCACTTGTTAATTTTGACATAAGTGGCATGTTAACATATTCTTTCATTGCAGGGATGTGACAGGGCAGATAACTGGCTGTATTAACTTAAATTTGCTGCATGAAAAACAAAAGTTCTAAAACCATTACTGTGTTGTGTGACTTGATCTGAAGAGCTATAATAACATGTGCTGTGTAAATAAACAAGATCAGTACCTAGTATCCATATGTGTGTGGCAGGAGATGGGCTGATGGTTGGTTTACTTTAGTTTAGGTAATTGTCATTTGCCTAGTGGATTTTACTGACTTATCTACAGGAATCCTGTGTGACACCAATCAAAATAAAGAACGTTTACTCATCCTGTTAGGGAACAGTTAAGATAGGACCTGATCTGAGCCCACTTAATTCAGTGGAAATTTTTCTATTGATTTCAGTGAGCTTTGGATTAGGCCAACAGATAGGTAATGCATGCCTCCTCCATATTGTGAAATACTGAGATGAGTGCACTTTTTTTTCTTATTGAGTAAATTAGTGTCATGAAAGACTGACGGTTCTGGGGACCAACATTTTCTACTTTTCCACCAACAAGAGCAATATCCACATTAGTATAAATTTCCCTAGACTCCACTGCAATGTCTAAATCCAAATCTGAAATTTCGTGAAGATTGGGTGAAAACCTTGTTGAAATGGGTAAGTATGACAGCTACCTTCCCTTCAGGATAAATGTAAGAAGCAGTTAAGCTCTTTCTGGGGTAGGATGACTGAAACAATATATAGTCCACATGCAAGGCCGGTCAGAAACTGAGCTTTGTGGGCAGAGGAGTTTTTGATGGGCATTGTTTAATGGAGGGGTATGTGTGCAGTCAGAAATAGGCAGGGAAAAGTAGCCTAACCCAAGCGGACAGCATGACAAGGACTGGAAAGGCCCTGAGAGAAAGTAAAGAGAGGGAGATTTTTGGGTAGAGTGCTGGCTGAAATAGAGTTCAGAACTGCAAGCAAAGAAATTGTCTCCTGCTGTTTGATTCCTACAGTATTCAGGGAAACAGGATTTTATGTAAATTATTTGTAAATAAACAGGATTGCATCAAAGAAATACTTGACTCTAGCATCTATTTTTCTTCCTAATGTAAACAACAGCAAGACCCCAAATATTAGTTAATCCCCGGGGCCAAAATGGCTGAGGGTGTTTGAATCCAGACTTTATTTTGCCCTAATGTAGAGATAAGAATTGGATTTATATCCATATTTCCCTAAGTACAAGGATGTTCACATATGAGGCTTTGATTTAGCTCCATCTGTAACTTAAACATTGACTTTGCTTGTTAGCAAATGAAGTCTTCTCTAGCACAAGCTAAAAATGTTTGGTTTCAGTTTTTACTTCAGACATAATAGGTCTAAAACCTGCTCAGCTCTCCATCAGCATTGGAATGGCCAGTACAAGTCATAAAAACACAGCCTCATGATTTCAGAGTTGTAGGTCACTGGACATCATGAGACTGCCAAGAGCCTTTGGAAAGCAGAAAATTATTGGTAGTGCTAAAAATATAGATTTGGAGCCCCTGTGTACTATAAAAATGCCAGCTGAATTGGTATTTATAAAAACAATGGTAGGCAGAAGCTGCAGAAATGGAATCCCTGGGAGTTATAAAGAAACTATTTATGTGTCCTAATCCTCTTAAAAATGATAGGGGTCAGAAAAATGTGATTGTTATGTGTTCTAGTACCAATACTCATGTAAGTTCTACTAATAAAACAATTTTGTCTGAACTGAAATATTGGTGGTTCAAATTGCTACTTTGTGGGAGACTCAGAAATTGGACTTAATTTTCAAAAATATTGTGGAGAAACTTTTTTTAATGGTTCTCAGCATGGTGATTGGTTTAAATAGTCAGAGCATTGAAGATCTGGCATTGCTTCATGTCTGCCTTGTCAGGTTCAGTTTCAGTGTGAAAATTTGAGTAAAACATAAAGACAAACTTTTTGTTTTTTTAAAGACAGTTTCGAAGTTTTCCATATGGCCTAGAGAGCAGGGCTTGGAGATCAAATGTCTTATGTGCTTTCATCTATGACACTGAATGGTTTTAATAATACAGCTGGTTGAAACACTTTTCTGTCAGACAATACCACACAGTCAAAAATCAACATTTTCCAAGGGAACACGGCAATTTTGTCAAAATTGACTAAAAAAAAAAAAAAGAAATAAAGTATTTAAAAAAATGAGCCAGTGTTTCAGCCTTATTGGAATGGAAAGTTGGGGTTATTTTTATTTCAAAAATGGCTTTTCACTTAGAAACTTTTATATTATCAATTATAAAATTAAAAAGGTAAAACTAGAACAAAACATTTCAATTTCATCAAATTGAACATTTTGATTGACCCACAATCATTTTTTTTAAACTTCACCAATTGGGAAAAATATGAAATTTTGTTTTTGTTCCTATTCAGAATAGAAACAAATATTGAAATTGCAGAATGGCCCTCAAGACAGCTCAGACCTCAGGTACATATACAACTCTACTTAGCAACAGAGGAGCAGTTGTTGGAACTTTGGTCAAGGTTTCAAAATACTTGTTATGAAATCAAAGGGACTCAAAGCAGGAAAATCAAGAAGAACGTAGAACACGGTTGCTAATGTTCAAAATCAGGGCTGGAAATTCAGGGAAAAAAGTTTGATCCTGTGGAATTGTTGTTGGATGGCTGTCACTCTAATGCCAATTTCTGGAGGAATAGTTATTTATCTTAGTATTACAGACTCGCCATTCAACACTGAGTCCTCTCTCTCGCTCCGAAAATGTGTTGTTACTTAAATATATTTTCCTGAGCAGAAATATTCGAAAAGCAAGGTCAGAAGGCAATCACAGAGACAATCTGTACAGAAAGTAGCTCATTAGTCACTACTGCTTTTGTGGATAAGGACCATAAAACTATCAAGTATATAGTTTTCACTAATTCTAAAACTCTGAAATAAGACATTCAAATTCTTCACTGCTCGGCAATGGCTTGACTTTTCTGCCAAAATGTTTTGTTTAATATGAAAGTATAGCATGCCTTGACAAGTCCAAGTGTTATGTAGGTAAGGAAACTGCAGAAAGCATTATTGTGAAACACACTCCTCCCCTTTTTCTCCCTTCCTGTCTTCCCTCCTCCCCCCACTCTCCCAGAAAAAGCAAAAGCAAAAGCCTTTTCTCTGTAATTAACTTAGATCCTGGTAAAAGCTGTCATGTCAGGCAGTGCTCCCAAAGAGCACTTACTTATTGGTAAGTAAATTCTGTTCCTCCAGCCATGTCTAACGTGACCTGTGTGGACAACCAATGTAAAATTATTTCATTTTTTTCTACGGTCAATTTTGACAAAATTGACACCTTGCCTTAGAAAATGTTGATTTTCGACCAAGTGGTATTTTCTGACAGAAAAGTGTTTCAACCAGCTGTATTATTAAAGCCATTCAGTGCCAGAGATGAGTCAGTGAGGCTTGTCCTTTTTTTCCTTTAGATAATGCACATCACACAAAAGGGCCCACGACGGAGCACATAAAAGGGGTGACAACACTATCTATTGGGGAAAATGGTCCCCCCCAGCAGTTCTAAATTGTGGCTTTAAGCCACAGCCCTCAGTAAGTGACAGTGTGGAATTCCACCCCTCAGTCAAGAGCACTAGAAGTTATTGGGAAAGACTCCTCATTGCCTGATGGTTCTGCCAGCCCTGTGTCACCCTCAGGGAAACCCCCAACATAGGGGGCAATGAAGGCAGGCTTGGGACAGGAGGCTTGGCCAGGGCAGCCCTACACCCCAGCAATTGCCCAAAGTGCCAGCACAGAATGACTGCTAGTTATGCCTAAAATAGATACAGTGCTGGTGGGACTACAGAGGTAACACAAGTTGACAATTTAGAGAGAGTTTAAATACATGATCCATATGGGAACCCACTTCCTAGCTGAAAAAGTGTGGCTCAGGAATTTATTACCCAGCCTTAAGTTATTATCTGGAAATCATTAGTTAGATTAGAATCCCTTTTTCTTCACAGCAGCATTTAGCAACCCTCCAGCAACATTTAGAAACAAAAGGCTCAGTGATTCCCCTCTCCCAATATGGGTTAGATCAGTTGTTCTCAAACCTTTGTACTGGTGATCCCTTTCACATAGCAAGCCTCTGAGGGCGACCCCCCCTTATACATTAAAAACACTTTTTTATATATTTAACACCATTATAAATGCTGGAGGCAAAGCAGGGTTTGGGGTGGAGGCTGACAGCTCGCGACCCCTCCCCATGTAATAACCTCACAACCCCCTGAGGGGTCCCAACCCCCAGTTTGAGAACCCCTGGGTTAGATTAATTAAATCTCCTTGTCAATTAGCTGACAGGTTTTTGGCCAGATTAATCTGAAACAAGTGCAACATTGCTTTCTAGGGGGTTCTGAGTTTGCATGCTAGCAGATGCATTTATCTCACACATGTCAATAGGCATGGGCAGTGCTCCCAAAGAGCACTTAGTTATTGGTAAGTAATTTCTGTTCCTCCAGCTACGTATAACATGATTTGGTCTGACCTGTGTGGACAACCAAAGTTAATTATAAACCATGTTACAGGCCTCTAAAGATCAGGACCATATAATAGTATTTGTTCTAGCCTGTAGATGGGATCAGACCCCTTTAACCATGTTAAGTGGAAGACCGTGTTATAAGCCTGTGCAAATCCGAGCTATAACTCAGCACCTATGAAAATCATCCCACTTATTTAGCTACTTAAATATAGACGTAGGGCTTAACTTTTAGGTATCTACCTATGGGAATTCTGGTCATGACTGAAAAAGGGTTTGATCTGATCCACACAGGAAAAATACAACCTATGTTGTAACGGATGAAGGACTATCCACAGCGACATGTTAGAATCCATTGACATGATTAGTGTACTCACATGGACAGCTGTTTAGACTCCTTGGTGCAGGAGAAAGCAGGCGAAGGGATATAATGAGTGGTATTTTTCAATAATATGACCTTTAAAAAAAATTAGGCTGTATACAGCACTGGCTCTATGCTGTTCTGCAGGAGGCATTCTTTGATGTACCTTCCACTGCACAGAGCAGAGAAATAAATGAAAATAATAAGTCTACCTTTTTATAGCATCTTTCATCTAGATGGGTTCCCAAATTGCTTTATAAAGCACATGTAGTATGTAGACATTGCTTGTTCATGAATGTAATGCAGCAACTTGTTTTGTATTTTACAAAGGAAAGTGGAGAACATTTTTCTTCAATTGTAAGTACAGGGGAATGTCAGTAGATGATACGTAAATGCCCACCTTGTAATTTGGCCAGGTGAATGCAGTTAATGCCTTTGAAGATTAATGACCATGAGCAGCCAGGGCTTTTGGTCTATTTGATCACTAGTAAGGGCAACAAGAGCCCTGAAGGGCAAATAAAATGGCCCATCCAAAGAGAGGGGGAGAAAGGAAAAAAGACATTGGGGTTAATCATTTATGGGGGACAACTCATGAGAGCAGGAATGGGAGTGAGATCAAAAGTTCAATAAAAGGCTGTCAGAGGAGGCACTGAGGAGAGAAACTCTGACAGGCCCCACTGCTCGGAACCAGGGCTTTCAGTTTGACAGTACGTCTCATCCAAATGGCTTATGACTAGAGAAGGGGTTTGACTAATTAGATGACACTGGAAGGTGCTCTGCTTACACAATAACTGAATCTGGGCTAAGTGAATTCAAAGCTTAGGTGATCATCAGTCCAACATACAGTTATTGTTGAGGTAGCAGGAAGTACCTTCCAGTTATCAGCAAGAAATACACTTACTCTTCCTTCACCTGCTTTTTCAACACCTCTCTCTGTGAAACCCTCTCTCTGCTCAGAAAGGATCAATGTTCTCCCCCTGAGAGCTGTATATTTACTTTAAAAGCTCCCCATCCTTTCTCCCACCATTATATCTTCCTTCCACTTTTCCTTCCTCTCAAAAATAGTATTATTTTCCTCTTAACCTGATTTCAAACTGCGCTGGGTCTTAGGGCACTAGGTTCCCCACTCCCACAAGCACTGAGGGAGAATTTTTAATATGAACATATTTAATCTTTCTTAAAATTAAGTTTTGATGGCTTAGCTTTCCTTCGGGGCAAGGAGCAGCCGGAATGGGGACATCTGTGAGGAGAGGTTGAGCTGGAAATTACAGGATCTTGGTGGTTGAGAAGCTGAAGTGGTCATGATCATTTTGAACATGTGGCTACTACCTTTTTGAGGGCTGTAGCCAACTGAAGCTCAGGGGGATGCCTGATACTAGTCATAGTGCAGGGTTTTGCATGACTGAGAAATAACTACACTTGTGGTCGGTAACTCAACACCATCTCAGTGCTCTGCAATTCTAACTCTGGTGTGTAAAACATAGGAACTTATATTGCATGTGACAATGGGGCCTATAGAAAATGTGTGTTTTGCCCTCCTTGGGGCTAATCTTTGGTACAGTCTAATGTGGAAATCCATGTGAGAGGATGTTCTAGTGGATAGGGTACAGAACTGGGACTTGGGAGGCTTGGGTTCAGTTCCTGGCACTGACACAGACACCCTTAGGTGACTTCATGGAAGTCACTTAGTATACTCTGTGTCTTGGCTCTTCTCTGTAACATGGGGCTTCTGCGTCCCTATATCTAAGGGCATGTCTACACTGCACCTGGGAGGGAGCTTCCCAGCTTGGGTCCACAGACTTCCAGATTCAGTGTAGTCCTGAGGGATTTGGGAAGGACAAAATGATTGTGAGATATGTGCATACTATGGTGATATGGGCCATATAAATACCTAAATAGATATTTACTTATGGCAGAGGAGCTGAAATCCAAATACCGCTTGTCAAAATGGAATGTGGACAATTAAGGCTAAAAGAATGTATTGGTAACTTACTGTGACATAGTACAAGAAAAGGATTGCTCATATGTGCTTTGAAGCTGTTTTTTAACCTATTTAATCGCTAATATAAAGATATAACTTTGCTGCCAGAGCAATGCAATAAAGCAACAGATCTTGCTGCTCTGTCTCCATAGTATCTAGCTTATCCACAGCAGAACTTTCAAGACACACTGAAGCATTTCATCATTTTTTTTTTCAATCTAACATTCTGTGGCAGCCTTATGCCACGTTATAAATGACATATGCAAAACCATTCTCCCCTAATGAAGAATTTCTGCTTCCCCAGCATACACAGAGAGGAATTCAGCCAGCTTGGCTCAGAGGCAACAAAAAGAACAATTGAACCTAGGCCAAAAATTGTTCTCCCTCCACCACCTTCCTCTCAACCAAACTTTGGGATTTAGGGGATACTTAAAATGCTCTTCTTAAGGCAGGTCTACATTAGAAGAGTTACACTGGCGCAGCTGCACGAATGCAACTGTGCTTCTCTGGTGAAGACTCTCTATGCCGATGGGAGAGAGTTCTCCCATCAGCATAATAAATCCACCTCCTCAAGAGGCGGTAGCTATGTCAGCAGGAGACGCTCTTCTTCCGACAGCACCGTGCACACAAGTGCTTAGGTCAGGGTAACTGACGTTGATCAGGGGGGTGCCTTATTCACACCCCTAGTAATTTATACCAAAAAAAGTGGTAATGTAGACCTGGCATTAGTCACTCCCCCATTCTTTACTGTCCTTCCCCTTTTCAAGTTATTCATAGCTGTAGCTTTGGAAAGGTGCTTTGGAACTGAATACAATCTCTCCTCAGTAACTTAGGGTCTGATGTCTCTCATTCCTGCCATGAACAACCAGGAGAGATTGCTGTTAATGAACTGTTTCCCTTTTCTACTCTTTTCCTACCTGACTCTGAGTCACTGAAATCTTTACTTTAGGAATTTTAATGTACAGTCAATGCTGCTTATGAGCCCAGCCCCCAGCATCTCTGCCAAGCTTTTACTTCTTTAAAAACCCTATGATGAGGCCAGCCTGGAGGCTAAGAAGTCTTTCTAAGAGCAGGATTTTTAAATGAATTGGCCCCATCCTGTTAGCACAAATAGAGATTTGAGTCTGGGGAGCTGAGGGAAGTATATCTGTGGATTGCTGCGATATGAATATTCTCCACTGAAATCCACAGACTATGTTGCACTAGTATAGGTCTGATCTAGGGAGAAAAGGCAAAAGAAGGGGATGCTTGTTTCCAGTAGGAAATGAAAGAAAAAGTTTGCTTGGGTACCAGCTAATCCTTCAGTTGCTTGCATTTACTTTGTTGTAACTTCTAGAGGTTGGCTGGCTCCCCTGTCACAAACCCTTCCTTCCCACTACCACCAAAATGTCTTTCAAAAACATTATTCATGTAATTGTTTTAAATAAGCCAGGTCTGTTTCTCCATCACACCCTTCAGGAAATAGGTTTGCCATTTAAGAGGATGTAGAGGTCAACCTAACACTATAAAACTTATTTTAAGTAGTCTATCCCACACAGCCAAAGGCAAACTGACACAGCTGTCAAGGGAGCCTGGAAACTTAAGATAGCTCACTGACAAAAGTTATGTAGCCAATTCTTAACCCTAGATGAAGCCTTGTTCCAGTTTTAGTGCCAGGTTAGGTACTCAACTTTTCCTTGCATCATAGGTAGGTTGTCTCGTGTTTTATTCTGCACAGTCTTTTCTGAAGCAAGGAATCCAATCGTTATTAAGAAGGCAGACTTGGGGGGGAGGGGGCAGAATCAGTTTAGTACAGACTAATTGGGGACTTCTGACCCTCATTGTATCTCATTGGCAACTTGTATCTGTAAGCATTACAGGCACTTGGATGCTGTTTTTCCAAAGAGCGGAAATAAAAATGACATATGTTAGTGATGTATATTATGGTGCCAGTATATGGAGTTAAACTAGATTAATGCAAACTCTTAAATAATGCTGATTTAATCAACTGTGACCAAGACAATTCTTAGCAAATTATAAAGGTGGGATTGGAAGTATATTTGTTTTTTTATTTATTTATTTTTTGGCAACTACATGTAAAATTTTTAACTCTTTTCTGACTGGTTCCATTTAATAAGTCTTGCCACAAATTCCTCCTGCCTTTCACCCTGGCTTCTATATCGCTGCTTTATCTAGAATCTTAATAAAGGAAAGAGGAATGTTTATGTTCTTTAAGGACACTTAACCACTTACATGCATCTATTCACTACTTTTATTTGAGGTAACCATACCAGCCTGCTACTTTTTCTCCTGATCATCTCAAAACTTTTTTTTTCACTTTTCTGTTTGTCTTGCATCTGAGGTTGACTTTATCATGGACACAAAGCTGCCATCATGCTGCCTTTTTATAGTCACAGTGCATATCGATGTGAAAAGGTCTCAGTACTCATGGATGCAGTGTGGATTTTTGTCCAAAAGTGAGATTGTGCCTCTGGTTCTGTCTGTTCAGGTCACACCTCTCAAATGTCACCTGTTTCAAGGGAAGCCATTCATTTAAGTCCCAAAGCGACATACGTTTGACACACATGTGTGTCTCATAGACTCTAAGGTCAGAAGGGACCATTATGATCATCTAGTCTGACCTCCCGCAGGATGCAGGCCACAAAAGCTGACTCACCCACTCCCGGAAGAATTCTCTCTCTTGACTCAGCTGTTGAAGACCCGAAATCATGATTTAAAGACTTCAAATCGCTGAGAATCCTCCAGCAAGCGACCCCTGCCCCATGCTGCGGAGGAAGGCGAAAAACCTCCAGGGCCTCTGCCAATCTACCCTGGAGGAAAATTCCTTCCCGACCCCAAATATGGCGATCAGCTGAACCCCGAGCATGCGGGCAAGATTCTCTAGCCAGACCCTCTGCTTTTGCTGTTTAAAAAGTATTTACATCAGAAATAAAGAAACATGAAACTGAGGCTTATAGAAAGTTCATAAACTAGAATAGAATATACTGAGCTTACAGGAAATTCTAAGGAATTAATATAGCTTTTTAAATGTCCTTCCTGAATAATTTTGTCTGTCATTTTGGGTCTTTATCATACACTGTATATCTTGTTTGGATCTTGACAGGTTGAAAGGTTTGGTTCAAGTATATGTGTGTGTGTGTGTGTGTGTGGTTTTTTGTTTGTTTTTCTTCGAAGTAATGTAAGTAGGTAAATTCATTTCTTTTTCATACCCTTAAAGGGGCCGTGAAGGCATTTACCATAAGCAAGATAGCAAAGTTTCTAAACAGGTGCATAAAAGTGGAACCCATTTAGAGAATTATCATTTTAAACCTTTTTTCTAAATTGCTACTACCAAACTCAGCCAAACATTGAAAATGTATTTTACACCCCCTCCATTAAACTATCACATACAATGCTGTCCTTGTATTGCCTTTCCCACTATCAATAGCTACCAAAATATATGGGTCTGATGAAACTTCTCATTTAAAGGAGTGTGACGGGGTGTACATACCCCACACTAGGCAGGAAAGGGTTAATCCCACACTATGGGTGGAGGAAGTCCTGCCCCTCAGACTCTGCTGGGCATGCTCCAACTCCTGTGCTAGTATAAAGGAGAGCAGCCCAGCTCAGTCTGTGCTGACTGCCAAGAAGGAAGGATGCTTGGTGGAGGCGCCAGTCCAGGAGCCGTTACAGTCCTTACCCGCGGGACCTGGAGATCCTGAAACCCAGACAGGAGACCTGTTGCCTACAGCTGACTAGCTGGAGTTGGAGTCCCAGGGAGTTACCTGCATTGAGGAGCCCAAAGACCCTGTCCTCATATGAACTGCAGCTTCAGGAAGCCCAGGGAGGTGGAGTGAGTGGTATCTCCCACTCGTGTAAGGTCAGCATGTTGCAGTTGGATTCCCTGCTGACCCAATGATGGACCCCTCTGCCACTGTTAGGGCCCTGGTTCAGAATCCAGTGGAGTCGGGTGGGCCTGGGTCCCTACCCCAGCCACCACCCCTTTTGGTAGCAGCCCCCCTGATTGGACCACTAGGCCACGCTGCCTTGCACTCACAGGCTGCCGTATTGACTCTGGCCACTAGGCCACGCTGCCCTGTGCTCGTGGGCTGCCGTATTGACTCTGGCCACTAGGCCATGCTGCCCTGTGCTCGTGGGCTGCCGTATTGACTCTGGCCACTAGGCCACGCTGCCCTGCGCTCGTGGGCTGCCGTATTGACTCCAGCCACATCGCTCCATGCTCGTGTGTGGCCAGTTTGTCTCGGGCCATTAGGCCATGCAGTCCAGAACCCAAGGGCAGCAACTTTTACTGTGGCCATTGGGTCACACTGTTGTGAGGCCCAGGGCAATCTGGTAGATTGTAACCATCATGTCAGAGCACCCATGATTAATCCTGAAGGGGATGGGGTGTGCATACACCTCCAAAAGAAGCCTATTCCTTTACTAGGTTTATTACACTGTTGCTATGACAGCAGAGTCATACAGAGTACTTTGGAAAGACCACAGCCCCTGTGTCCACAGAAAATTATGTGGAAGAAGCAGAGCTCTATGAAAAGCTATGTGAGTGAGGCCAGAAGGAAGCAGTGTAGCTTGCTTCCATCTCTATTGAATGTAATTCATAACTGTGGAGAGAGAAGTGAGACAGAAGATTTGAAGCTCCCAATGATGATGCAAGACCACGAGTACCAATCTCAAGGCAGACTATTAAAAACCAAGGCACAAACCCCAAATTGACTGAGCATTCTACATTTAAATTCCACCAACCAAGTGCAAACTCCTCAGGTGCTTTAACAACCTTAACACGAAGTCACATACAGTCCCCTGAGGTATTCTGGTCTGCCTTGTCACCATGTGAGCATATGTCTGTGATAGACGGCCCCTTACACCAAGAATCACAGAAATATTCATGTATCAGAGGGGTAGCTGTGTTAGTATGGATCTGTAAAAAGCAACAGAGAGTCCTGTGGCACCTTTAAGACTAACAGATGTATTGGAGCATAAGCTTTTGTGGGTGAATGCCCACTTGGTCGGATGCATGTGAAGTGTGCATCCGACGAAGTGGGCATTCACCCACAAAAGCTTATGCTCCAATACATCTGTTAGTCTTAAAGGTGCCACAGGACTCTCTGTTGCTTTTTACAGAAATATTCATGTTACTCTTAATCCCAAAGGACCAGTCAGTTACCCCAGGTCATTTGTACTTTAGGTCTCGCACCAAAGACAACACTTGTAAACATGAACATTTATTAAATAGGAAAAAGGCAAGTAGGGAGTTATTTACAAGGTTAAAGCAATCAAATAGAAACACAAATGGGTTACAGTCTTGGGTTTCAAAGGTAACATGGGCTTCTATATCAGCAAGTTCTATTTTACCTTTAGGGGTAACCCATGCTAAGAAGTTGGGGGGGTGTCTTGCTTATGCCTAGAAACACTCTGCCCCCCAAAGTCCAAGCAGCATAGAGCTCTTTAGTTTCTTTGTTTTGGGGTTTTTATTTTCCTCCTGCCATGTGCTCTGAGCTGAAAACTCAGCTGATGGAGGAGACCACTTGCATCACCCATCTTCAGGAGTGGGCAGGGGAGGGGAGAGCAGAACAACAAGTTTTTACTCCTTTTGTTGACAGTTTCTTTATCCAGATGTAGGAAGTTTCCAGCTGTAAGATCCAACCACAGCCCTTCTGGTACTGATGGATCTCCTCTTTCAGGAGCGGGAGGAATTCTTCACATTAGTGTCCCTCTCCTGTATTGTGATTCATACAATCAGAGAGTCTCACAATACAACCACTCAAATATTACATTACAATATGTGACACAGATATTACAGGTAAAATAAGTGTTTGCGGCATCACATAAGCATTCAATAGTCTAAACACTAAGCACTTCTGATTGTTCTAATACCTATTTTATCAATATTAACCCACAAGTGAGCCAGAGAGATTCCAGCTATATATCTGTCAGTATACAACTGAGACATGGGGACCTTGGCATGAGGTAGCACCCGGCTGGCCAGTGTCACAGAGGGCACATAGCTAAAATTCCCATGTGAAATATCCCATCTAGGCACTGTTGGCAGCAGAGAAAATGCAGACACCACAACTGTCAAATATTTTATAACCTCAGAATGGCATTGTGTACCGGCACAGTATGTGCAATGTACCTCCCTTATTATTCTAAATAAAGAGGAACTGTGGAAGAGGCATAAATATTTTTGATACAGCTCCCTGGGACCTAGAGAAAAGTTTTGTATCAGAGACCACTCCCTTCCAGCATCCTGAGACTAAAGCAATGAATATTCCTTGCATGCTTGGACAAAGTTAAACCTGAAAAGATAGAAGATTCAGCCTGTGTAACCCAGGCTATGGGGAGTCACTAACCACAATATTCCCAATTTTGGGGGGACTGAGATTAGCATCAGCATTGGCAGAGTCTGAGCTATCTCTTCACCCTTTTCAGCTTTCTGTGAATGTACAACATGATGGCCAGAACTCTGCAGTTGGGAACATAGCATTTAGGAGTCTTTCCCTGTGAAGTGGGACTATACCTTATTTTGGTATTTAATGTATTGTCAACTGCTCCTTTTTTTTTCTTTGTAAATTGGAGGGAAACACGCAGTAAAGATATTGAATTATGTGCATGCCCCAAAGGGAAACTTGATATCAACATCTGGCAGGGGGCCTACAAAAGTTAGTACAGTATTTTCTCTCTTTATCCCATGTCTTTCAAAATTAGTTGTTTTTTGGGGGGTGGAAGAGGTGGTGTTCTGGATCCCAAATAACTAAGCAACTGAACGGACATGCCAGGTCTTTCAAATGTCCTGAGATACTCTAACAGCACTTCCTGGTAAATCAGCCTATTTGATCAGTTCTTTTAGAATATGACACAATATAACCCAGGGGAGGAGTACTCTGTTTTGTAAATCCTCCACCTATTCACATGCAAACAGGGTTTCCATAAAACTATATGCTTCCTTATATGATACTTATTTGTATTGCAAGTCATATACAGATATTCAGAGGAATAAGCACCACTCAATACCTACAGTGTGATATATCTTGTCTTTTACCTCTTGAGTGACACTGGTTGTAAAATTTAGTCTCTTGGCTCTCTGTAAGTAGCTCTTATATGTATCACCCACACATCATATGCTCAGTATGGTGGCCGCTCTATTACTTGTTCTGTTTGTAGTTATCCATGCTAAGAAAAGGGTAATCAAATCTCACGCTTCACACACTTGATCACCACTGGGGTCAAGAAGGAATTGTCTCTCACGTGCAGTATTGCACAATTGGCTAGGTGTCTTATGCATTATTTCTTCTGCTGATGCATCAGTTATTGGTTTCTGCCAAAATATTATACCAATCTTAATGGAGCAATGACCTAATTCACTACTGGGAATCCTATGTACCATAGAGCTTGCTGATGAATGGTTTAATTTTCAGTTAAATGTAAAAGACAGAAAAGTTCATGCAACAAGAGTACGAGGATATGTAATCTTGCTCCTGCGGTACATAAGGAGCAATAAATAAGCAAGATTCTTCTACGATATATATCCATTAAGTTCCAACTTAGTACAATAAATGAGTTAAGAGGAGGTTTCTATTCTCTTGCAGGTTCCCAAAACATTTTTCTCCATGTAAGCTAACCTTTTCCCTTTCTCCTCTCTTGCAATATATCAATTTTTGTTTCTTTGTTTCCATTGTGCATACAGCAGCTGGGCACACTGAAATTAAATCCTGGATTAACCATCCTAAATGCTGAGCTAATGTTTTTAAGTTTTATGTTCTCCTTTTAATTTTTTTTATTTTCTGACTGACAACTTGCCAAAAACATTCTGTCAACTACTGTAATTAGCCGTGAAAATTAGTGGTTATGCTTTCACTCTTATAAACAACCAATAAGCCTCAACAAGTCCCTGTATTACAGTGTATTGATCCCATTATGAAAGAGCCATTAGAGCTGGTTGGGAACTTTTCAAGTAAATGTGTTTTTTTTTTTTTCCATTGGAAAAGGTCAATTAGTTAAAACCGAAACTTTTTGCAGAAACATATTGGCTTTGACAAAACTTTTGTAGGAAAGATATTTCTGGTCCAATATGGAACTTATGATTTAAAAAAAAAGTGAGTAAGTACTGGAATAGCCAATAGTTAAGTGGTTGTTTTAACAGAGTCATTGGTGTGCAAAGTGCTCTTAAGAAAAGGTCCTTCTTCTGAAGAGCTTGCAATCTATTTATATTTCTTTAGTGAGTTCTGCAAGGAAAAGAAATGATGCTTTTTGTGGTTATGGACTCAGGAGGTTGGAGTTCACTTCCAGGATTACCCAAGGTCTCAAAAGACATTGATGGTAAAGTCCCACAGGTCAGCTTTTAAAAGGTGTTTGGGATAGCTCAGTGGTTTGCGCATTGGCCTGCTAAACCCAAGGTTGTGAGTTCAGCCTTTGAAGGGGCCATTTAGTCCAACCCCCTGCTCAAAGCAGAACCAATCCCCTGACAAATTTTTGCAAAAATTTGTCTGGGGATTGGTTCTACTTTGAGCAGGAGGTCGGACTAGATGACCTCCTGAGGTCCCTTCTAACCCTAATATTCTCTGATTCTATACTTAGGGGTATCTATGGGCTTTAGGTGCCTACTGGGATTTTCAAGAGTGCCTAATACTCATAGATTTCAATGGGAGCTAGGGGCCTTAAAAAAGTCTCACCAAGTTAAGTACCTATCTACATCTTTAGATGCCTAAATGCCCACAGGGATTGATTCAATTCACATTGAAGCCTTCATTGGGAGTTGGGTCAGCCCCCTCACCTCTCTATGTGTCAGGTCCTTACTTGTAAAATGGGAATAATACTTACTTTGTCTGTTTAGACTGTAAGCTCTTTAGAGAAGGGCCTGTCTCTTCCTATATGCTCCATAAGGCATGGCAGTTTGTTCTAAACCCTCTTCTATGGATGTCTCAAAGGCCAGTTATGAAGCCCATTACTGTTTCCTGGAACCAATGAGTAGGCTCATTCTATAGCAATTGCTGTTGTCGTCCCTCCTCCTATTATGGCATCCTTGCAACTAAAAATATAGCTGTCTCCCAAATGTTCCATTCAGGTCCGACTCTACCTGTAAATGAAATACAGCTATGAAGACTGAGCAGTCTAGGACAGTGGCCTGACAGCTTCATATTGAAAAAGAGGATAATCAGGTCAACATTATTTTTCCCTTGATGATATGAGGTGGGTATGGTGGCTATTGCAGTCCTGAGACTCATTTAGATAGATCCCCATCTCCTCACCCTGCTCATGTTGGGAATCAGACCTACATCGAGTTGGGGCAGTTCCCCTCCATCCCTATCATACACTGCCCAATTGGAACTCTTCATCCTATCCGAAGTTGACAAGAGACTGCCCCGTGCTGGAGGATGATGGCTTGGTCTCAGTTCATGGGTGTATTTTGGGGGGGCATTGCTCCTCCAAACTGCAAGCCTCATGCAGGTGTGGAATTCTCCCCCCCCATGTGTTGGCCTGACTGGAGCTGCCTCCCCCAAATACAGAAGTCAATCTATGCTTATGCCTCTGTCCAGAGATGAGGTGACAAAGACTACAACAATGCAATATACCTGGGCATGAAGCCATCTTCCCTTAGGGAATTCCAACTATTACAGAATGCTGCAGGATGTCTTCTGCCACAAGCACATCAGACATATCCTTCATTCAGTGCACTAACTTCCCATAGAATGAGTTAAGGTCTTGGTCCTTATATTCAAGGCACTCAATGGTCTGTGCCCAGGCTACCTGAAAAATCACCTGTAGTTCCAGGATAAGGTCTGTGGTCAACAGCTCCTCTCCTTAGGCACAATGGAACTTTCTACCACAAGTGTAAAGCTTATCTGTGCAGGAGGCAGAGTTTTTTCAGGATCTGATCTGAGACAGTAGAGCAAACTCCCTCAGGAACCTAAGGATCATCACAAATCACACCATCTTGTGCTCCAAGTGCCAGGTGCTCTTCAACTTTTTCTTCTCCTGGGGAAAACATGAGAGAGAACATGAACCACAAATGATAGACGTTTGTCATGTTGGTTGGTGCACTATTGGAAAGCACTTTGATACTATGGTGATGAGAATGATATAAGAACCTGAATAGAAAAGAATAGTCTTCAGGATTTGACATTTTAGTATGGAATTTTCTCATGTAGCCTTTATTTTATCAAGAACTGGTGTCAGGATATAGCCCATAAGTGATGAAATATCACTTTTGAGGATGTAAGAGTGTGAGAATCTGAGAAACTCTGGCCAGACAGTTTAAGAAAAACTAAACTCCTAAATAATACGTTTAGATTTCAGAAGCATGTGAATTAGAGCAGAAATTCCTCAGTGTCTCCTATCTGGGATTAGAATGATACATAGGAATAAACTAGCAATTCATTTTTTTGGAGATTTCACATAGGAAAATGTTTGCGATAAATGACAAATATCTTTTAATCTTTGTTCTTATCTTATTCGTAAGGGATTATATCCCATGATTTCAACTACTAAGACATTTGTTATGGTTTTTTTTAAACAAAATAAGAAACAATGAGGCATGCATCTCCTAAAAAGCTCCTTATGGTGTTCATTCTGTTGCTGATGACTTGTTTAGTTTGGAACAATTCTTTTCTGTCAACCTTCAAATGTGAATAGTATTCAGTTACTTTGTTTCTCTGGGGACTTTGAGTTAAAATCCCCAAAGAGGCACAGCACAGAACTCTCAGCCCATGAGGTGGGTGGGCTAAGTTGTCTTTAAGCACACTTTGCGCCCTTCTGATTTTTAGGCTGTGCAAGGGGTTGGCCCATGACATAACTTAGACATCTGTCTAGGGATGCCTGAGTTACTGCAGTTTTTTCACTGGCTTTCTTGGCAGTGCCAGAATCTTGGCAGCTTCACCCCACACACATCCAGCTCTGTCCCTTGCAAGTTTTGTTTGATAAATGTAATAGTATTGACATAATATACTTAGACTTCTGTAACGTGTGTATTCCAAATGTCATACAGTAGTAAGTCAAAAACACTAGAACAATATAAAATTAATATGGCACACATTAAGTGGATTAAAAACTGGGTAACTGATAGATCTCAAAATGTAACTGCAAAAAGGGAATAGTCATAGAGCGGCCGTGTTTCCAGTGGGGTCCCTGAGAGGTTGGTTCTTGGCCCCATGCAACTTATTTTTCCTTCCAAGTCACTGATAAAGTTGTTCATGCAACACTGTTAATGTTAGCAGATGATACACAAATTGGGGGAGTGGTAAATAATGAAGAGTACAGGTCACTGGTTCAGAGCAGTCTAGATCATTTAGTAAACTGGATGCAAGCAAACATGCATTTTAATAAAGCTAAATGTACATCTGGGAACGAAGAATGTAGGTCGTATTTACAGAATGGGTGACTCTACCCTGAGAAGCAGTGACTCCGAAAAAGATTTGGGGGTTGTGCTGGATAATCAGCTGAACATGAGCTCCCACTATGATGCTGTGGCCAACCAAGCTAATACAATCCTGGGATGCATTCGAGGACAACCTTGAGTAGGAGTAGAAACGGTATTTTACCTTTGAATTTGGCTCTGGTGCAACTGCTGCTGGAATACTGTGTCCAGTTCTGGTGCCCGTAATTCAAGAAGGATGTTGGTAATTGGAGAGGATTCAGAACAGAGATACAAGAAGGATTAAAGGATTAGAAAAAAAATGCCTTATAGTGATTGAGCTCCTGGAGTCTATCTACGAAGTTTAACAAAGATAAAGTTAAGGAGTGACTTGATTACAGTCTTAAATACCTACATGGGGAATGGGCTCTTCTGTTTAGCAGAGAAAGGTATAACATGACACAATGGCAGGAAGTTGAACCTAGACAAATTCAGACTGGAATTAATTAAATGTTTAGTGGTGAGAGTAATTAACCATTGAAACAATTTACAAATGGTCATGGTGGATTCTCCAACACTGGAAATTTTAAAATAAAGATTGGATGTTTTTCCAAAATAATATAGTCTAGGAATTACTTTTGGAGAAGTTTTATGGCCTACCTATAGAAGATATTTGACTAAGTGATCACAACAGTCCCTTCTGGCCATGATATTTATGAGGTGAGCCCTTTGTCAGGATTTCAGAGGGGGTGCTCTGAAGACAGCCATAAGCTATCCCCTTCAGCTCCTGTGTGGGTGGAATCCTTTCTTGGATGGATCTAGGACTCTTAAAGATCCTTTCTGCTGCTCTGGCCATTTTACCTAGTGTACAGGGGCTGGAGTGGGAGTGAAAATCTTATCCTTTGTATCTTGTGGCCTTGGTTTGCAATGAGAGCAGTTTCCGGATGCTGCAAGTACCGTATTTGTAACAAGTGGAATATTAAAATAAAGGTTTCCTTATTTGCATAGAAGACAACTTTATGATCCAAAAAGTGAAGATTGCAACAAGAGCTGAAGCCATGTTGGGTGTAATTGATATTTCAATACAAAATTGATATTAAAAAGTTATTTTTTTTAATTATAGCTTACCATAACCATTTGCGTGTGGAACAATTTACTTTCTGACTACTACTTTTAGCCAAACTGATCTCAGCCCACTGATATAGAGTATAGAAGAAAAGTTTTGTTTCTAAAAAGGGGGAAAAGGAGATGATGGAATATACGTAATTTTCCTTCATTACAAGGGATTTCAGATTCCAAATGCAAACTTACCTCCATTGCCAATAAACCTAGCATTTCCCTCCCCCCGCCCCACCGCTTTTACTACTATTTTTCTACCCTTTAATAACACACTTGAGCTGAGGATCCCAAAGCATTATCAAACACTAATTTAATAAAGCTCCACAACAGCCCACCAGGTATGTAGTGTGGACTGGGGAACAGATGCTAAGAAACTTGCACAAGACCGTATAGTGCATTAGTGGCAGAGTCAGAATAAAATACTGGATCTTTGACCCAATGTCGTGGTCTAACCACTAGGAATCTTTTTCCAGTCATGAAAGTGGGGTTAAAGAAAATGTATTCTATGCTATCAAAATTAATTCCATGCCATTTTAAGTTTTTTTGCCTAATTTCCTTGTGTGCTTATTATGGATTTCTGCGGTACTTTCAGACTGAATCTAGTTTAAATTTATATGGAGAAGCTTCCAAGAAAGAGAGCCTGAAGATAAATGTTTGACCATTTCAGTTCTGCCATCCAGCTTATGGATGTTATATTAATTGATGGCCCTTAGTACATATTGGAAAAAGTTCTAACTTAATATTTTTTATCTTGCACGTCTAAGTCATCTTTCTCTGAATGACATTTTCAAATGAGCCATACTTCATCACTGCAATGACATTAACTGACTTTCTGCATGCATCATCTGTGCCAGAAGTCAAAGTCCTATTATTTCAATCCTATATGATGATCTATTTTTCATGGCATGTATTTGCAATGCAATTTCTTTGACAATGTAGAATGACCAATGGCTCAGTCCTTAAATTCTAGGTTATCATTCAGCAATATACATGGTAAGTAACTGAGTTCCCCATCAAACTGAAACAATTTCTTCTTAAGAAGAACAATGTAGTGTCTAATAGTATAGTAAAATTAATGGAAAAAATTCTATTATGTTTGTTCTCCTTGCAGAAATCTCCATTATTTATTAATAGAACAAGGTCTCTTCCTTCCAGTCAGTGATGTATTTGCTCACTATATTAGTTCTTCAGATAATGCTCTGCTACTTGAAACAGGTCAGACAGAATAAGTACTTAACCAAACACTTATTCATTCCTTGAGCCTAAGTCGTCCCCCACCCCAGACCACCTCTTCTCTTCCACCAGGAGGCATCATTCCCAAGATGGCCAGTGTTCCCTCTTGATATTCCAATGATTCCTCCATAATCTTTACCATTAAAGTTCTGATTTTGGGGGACTCAGGACTTGTCAACTTCTCTGCTCAGTCTTCACTACGAATGAATGAAACCCTTGCATATTCCAAGAGGTATAGTCAACAACCAGCCTAGGAATTTTTACATAATGTCAGTAGAACCCCTCGGCAAAGTTGCAGGGGGACTGTACAAACCTTGGCAGGATCGGGACCTCAGTTTCACTTCTCTCATTCCCACATTTGAACTAATCAGTTTATTCTTAATCCCTAAATATAAAAAAAACATTCAACATAATTTCTATATCCTTGCCGTAGATTTGACCTCTGCCGTGGAAATATTTGTGATAATTAATTCAATTGTATTAAAATAAATTATCATAAAATGAGATATTTTAAATCAGTGTAATGCAGCATGTAATCGATTAACTTCAGTTTACATAGTATTATCTCAAACTTTAGGCACTGAACATTAATTAAATATACCACACTTATAAATCAAAACTCTAAAAATACAAACAAACATAACCAAGTGTAGTTAAGATCTATGACTGTAGTCTCTTCAGCTAGTTTGCTTCCAAATCATATTTGTTTACTTTTGTAACAAAACTAAGGCTTTGTCTACACTGGACTTTCGTCAGTAAAACTTCTGTCATTCGGGGATGTGAAAACACCCCCCTGAACAACAACAATTTTACTGATGAAAAGCGCCATTGTGAACAGCGATTTGTCGGTGAGAGAGCTCTCCTGCCCACAAAGCTACTGCAGCTTATTGGGGGTGGAAGATTTTGTTGGCAGGAGAGCTCTCTCCTGCCGACAAAGATCGGCTACACTTCACATCTTTTAGCGGCCCGGCTGTGGTGACACAGCTGTGTTGCTAAAAGGTGTGTAGTGTAGACATAGCCTAAGTTTTCACCCTTTCTTACTCCAATTAACACTGCAGAGCTTAGGAATGAGCTGGATTCTAGTCTTCCTTTTGCAAAAATCAACACAATTATTTACAGACTCAATTAGTTTAATTCGTGAAACAATGGCAATGGAATTGTAAAGAAACTGAGGACCTGAAAGTTGAACAGCTGTAACACAGGATAGAATTTGGCCTGCAGACCTTTGTTACTGTCAGTGACCAGACAGCAAATGTGAAAAATCGGGACAGGGGTGGGGGGTAATAGGAGCCTATATAAGAAAAAGACCCAAAAATCGGGACTGTCCCTATAAAATCGGGACATCTGGTCACCCCTAGTTACTGATGAGAAGAAAATAACTCAGCTTGACTTTGACTGTAAGTCATTTGCAGGTCTGGAAGTTAGAAAAAGATCTCTTTAGTTGTAAACTGAGCCCAGCTGATATGGAAGATGTTACCACAATAAACATAGAGAACTACAGCACCAATTTTATGGCATCACTTTTCAGAGAAAAACTACATTTTAAGGCTGTTCATTCATATGCACTTAATGTACCTTCAATCCAGACACCCCTTCCAATGTCATTTTCTGATGGACCCTTGTCAGAAGTCAACTTTTTGAGGTTCACTCAAAGCTGGTGGTGGCTTTTTAAAATGAGTTGCCCAGATTGAGCAGACTATGTGGAAAGTATACATAGTATCTCCTGCCTCAGGAGACGAATGGACTATGATAATTTGGTTGGAAAGAGTCAAGGACTCAACTCTGGAGAAATGGAAAGTCTAATCAAATATCCCCCAGCCATTGAACACCTTCCAAAAAAGTCAGCATTAATTCATTAGCTAGGTTCTGAGCACAATAAGCCCACTGAGCTTTTAATAATTAGCTGATTTGGAAGTTAAATTTGGCTACCTATACTATGTGGAGATGTCATTAATGTAGCATCAGAAACCACTTCGTGGTGTGCAGTCTAGCCTACATGACTGAATTCTAAGCCAAGTCAGGCTCAGCTTCATAAATACTATGGACATGGGGGCTATATGAGTATCTAAATAGAAAGACAAGGGAAAACCATCCTCTATGGTCAAGCCAGATATACAGCAAAGGGGCAAGGACTCCATGCTCGTCATGGCTAAAGGAGAAGGCAATGCTGATTCAGAATAAGTTTCTCACATCCACATCTTTAGATAACATTTTGTGACTTGTCTGAACTGCACTGCCCTGAAAGCAGAAGAGGAAGGGAAAGATCTCTTAAGAAGTGCCACCAGGGCCGGCTCCAGGCACTAGCGAAGGAAGCAGGTGCCTGGGGTGGCCAATAGAAAGGGGCGGCAGTCCATCCGTTGTTGGGGCAGAATGTCCGGGTTTGCGGCAGCAATTTGGTGGCAGGTCCTTTAGTGCCTCGCTTCCTCTTCGGCGGCACTTCGGCGGCAGCTCATTCGCTCCACTCAATCGGGCTTTTCTTTTTTTTTTTTTTCTTTCTTCGCCGCTTGGGGTGGCAAAAAAGTTGGAGCCGGCCCTGGATACCACCAGTGCTATCTAAAATATTCTCATGCAAAGAGATAATACTCTTCACAGCATCATCTTTTAAGGCAAACTGGAAACCGAAGTGAAGAGGATGGAAAGCACTGTGACGAATCAACACTTCAAATAGATTAATAACTAAACACTTGAAAAAACACAGGGAGGCACATGAAGATTTTCCAATCCCTCCCCCTCAGATTCATTGGAGCTATGCTGCTTTACATCAGCAGAGGTTCTGGTCCTTGAAGTGCAAGTGAGGTTGCAATAGTAAATACACACAATAGGAAAAACAAAACAGTTGCTGGAGGAATTCTGACTGTGCAGTGGTAGTAGAACAGAGGGTAGAATTGGGAAGACCAATACATCCTGATTTCCCCATTCTGGGTCTTTCACCAAAGAAAGAAAATAATCATGTGTTCTTTGAGGAAAGTCACACCAAAATGTATGCAGGAAAACTGTTGATGGTAAAATGATTCCATATTCAGAGTGATCCATTAGAAACCTTTGTAAAGCAGATCTCACTTAAAAACAAATCAGATAAAGGAGAATAAGCAGCCTTTTGAATATCACCACAGGCTGAAGATGTCAGGGGAAGAAAGCTTGCAGGTTTGTATGAAAATAAAATTATGCAGGTTAACTTTTAATAATCCTTGGCGGGCCTATAGAACATAGTGGGAGGGTGTAACTGTGTCCTTTTTAAGGTCAAAATATTGTAATCTGAGAATCCCAGCACTGCTGGAAGTTAAGTATGAGCTGTTACTTTGGTGCAGGTTGCTTGAGCTCTCCTAGTAGAAGAGCATTACCACAATACCTATATGTTTGTGTGGATTTACTTCCAGAAGACACTGTACTAACATCTCTTGTACACCAAGCAAACTCCTTTGCTTCAGTAAATCCTCTTGAAAATCCACTTCTTCCTGAAAGTAATAATTGATTTTCCAGTCTGCATGCTATTATTCCCATCAAAGCCAATCTGAAATTAATTTGGAGTGTGTAAGATGCTATAACATCCAGTCTATAAGGTGCCACAGGACTCTTTGTCACTTCTTACAGATCCAGACTAACACAGCTACCCCTCTGATACTTAACAAAACAATGTGATTCAAAACGCAAAGACTAATGGAAAAAAGTTCAACCCTTTGTAATAATATTGAGCTTTAAATAAAACCAGTGTGAGTGCATTTAACCTGAGAAGTTAGGTAGGTTGCCTAGGCAATTTTCAATTACAATATTTATGGCCACAGCTTGCACTTCAGAAACAAAAGATGTAGCTTTAAATTATGCAGTTATTTTATTACTTCCTGGAAGCATTGAGTGGTAAAATATGCATTTATCAAGTTCAAAATAAAAATATCCTTCTACATAAAATGAAGAGGAGGAACAGGAAGGTGGTTCTATATTCTCCCACTAAGTGGCCTAGTGTATTCCTGTCCTCCTTGTAATGCTGAATTTTTAAGACTAAGGGCAGGTCTACACTAGAAGCACTACATGGGCCAAACTGCACCGATGCAGCTGCACCGCTGTAGCGGATCTGGTGAAGATGCTCTATGCCGATGGACAGCGTCTCCCATGGCATAATTACTTCGCCTCTGTGAGGGGCAGAAGCTGTGTCAGTGGGAGAGCATCTCCTGCTGACATAACGTGCTTAGGTCACTGTAATTTGTGTTGCTCAGGGGAGTCTCTTTTTCATACCCCGGAGCGACATAAGTTAGATTGATTCAAGCAGCAGTGTAAAACTGCCCTAATATAGGACAGGAATATCTTCCTTGAGCTGAGGTAATTATTCAAGCACCAGGTAATTCAGAAGGAAATCATCAATCCTTTCTAGCTGATCGAGAGCTTGAACTACTTTGTCTCAAGAATTAGAATGTAATTTTTCACAGGTAGGCACTAAACTTTAGGAACCTAAGTAAGTGACCAGAATTCCAGAGGTACTGAGAATTTACAGCTCCCACTGAGGCCAAGGGGAGTTCTCAGTGCTCATTACTTCTGAAAATGAGGCTATTTATTTGGGGGACCAAATATTGATGTAGGTGTTTGATTTGATAAATAAGTCTGGAAATTTTGGCTTTTTCATCAAAATGAGCACTTCAACAGGGGAAAAAAAATATAGGCATCTTTCTGGTTTTTCCCTTGAAGAAAAACTTGAAACAATTTAAAAAAAATCCCCATAAAAATATTCATATTTTATTTATTTGGTCAATACCCAATAAAATGTTATGGGAAACTTCGAAGAAAACAAACTAGCAAAATTTCCTATAGGGGTGCAGGGTGGAGGAAACTTTGCTATTTTCTAAATAACTGTAATGAACACCTTAAAAAGAGGAATATAGACATTATGAACTAGAAATAATAGCCAGTTCACTTTTAATTGAACCATCTTGAGAACCGTTAATCAGACACTGAACAATATCAGGTGATCAGGTTTTAAGCAAAGCTTCCCATTGAAATTTATTGAGAGGACAGACCTTTAGCATGTGTAAAACTGTTTAGCTTCAGAGCTACATTGATTTACCCTGGCTGAGGGTATGGTCTGAAGAATTTTGATTTAAAAATACAAAGTATAGTTCATTGTAAATTACTTTGGATAAGAAATCAGTGCAAAATTAGGATAAATGATGAATTTAAGATGTTATGACAACACTAACTTTTGCTCTATTTACTCTCAATTCTTGGCAATGGAAATCCAGATTCACTAATGCTAACCTTAAATTAAATCACATTAACTACGAAAGCCTCATCATGACAATGGCTTAAGTATCCACATATTTAATAATGCACTTTTTATTAGTACAAAAATTTTGATGTGTAGTACAGCAGTTAATTGATTCAATTACGAGGCAGTCTGATCCAGATCTTGCATACATTAGTGTAAAATGGGAATAATTTCACCAGTGTCAATGGAGTCATATTGTTACAGTAATGTAAGTGAGATAAAAATTGACCCTTAAAGCTGGTTGTAAGTTTAATGGTATGATATTAGAACTGAATTGGTCTTAGATTTTTGTAAAACAATTGTGTATTAACAGATGCAGTCTCCACAGAGGAGGTAAGTAGTTCACAGAGAGAGGCTAAATTAGTTTTTCCAAAGAAATCCAAGTAAAGTAAAAACTAGTCTGAGAACGAACAGCTAAAGTCACAGAATCATTATTCTCTAGGTAAGGTGCCAAATGATTGAGCCACAAAGTATGTTCAGAGCAGTTGAAGGATTATGGTAAAATATCCTCACAATGGAAGAATATCTCTCTGTCCTACTCCATGCCATCCACCACTTTATAAACATTCTCTTACCAATACTGGTATCTCAAGGAACAGACACTGCAGCTTCTTTGAAGCACTTATTGGTTAATGCTACTTCCACTATTTTATACTTTTGGGAACAGTTATAGCTCAGATTGGTTGGCTGCCCTGGTAAAAATGGGGGAAGTTCATGGCTTTGTCACAGTAGAAAACTCAGATTCATAATTTTATTTTTAATAGAGAAAGTGGTGACACACAATAGTTTAACTCTCATTAATTTGTTCTTATAAGAGATTGAAAGAAAAGTCAAATATTTATCTTTATATTTAATACATAACAGATAATTCAAAACAATTTTTAGACTGGTTGTCACTTGTCGTTTTGCTTGTGTAAAGAAAGCTAGATCTGGCCCAAAGCATTTGATGTCTCATTGCAGTTCTTTTGCATTCACTTAACTTCTTCACTCTCACACTGATCTGTACTTCATTGACAAGAAAAAGTCAGCAAAGGTTTCTGCAGAAATTGCAGAGAATAATATAAATCAGCGTGTGCTCTTTAAGGAACGTGGAAATGCCTTTTTTATCTCTTGGGAGTTATCACAGCATTTGTCATTGCACTCTGTCAGCTATCTTTTCTTCCTAGTCTGACCGATATGAGCCTTTACTAGAATTTAAACTGAAATCTTTTCCCCAACATATTTTATTGTTATAAATTCTACATTAATTTTCTCTTTATCACCTAGACTCTTTCTAGCTGAACTTAAACACTTCTAGATATGATACCCAAATCTATAAAGCCTTTAATTTTTCAGCCTTTTTTCATTTTTGCTTGCCTTACTCAATTCCAGTTTCTGCCATTACTTCCTTTAACTCAAAACTAATATTCTCATAACTCATAAGAGCACAGTCAGCCAGAACTCTAGTTGTGCCTTCTCCATCTTCTTCTACCACCTCCCAAGTCTGTACAAATGCCTAATGTTACTTCCAAAACACTGCCAATATAAGATAACATGAGCTTGATTATCTTCCTTACATGATATAGGCCCATTTACTTCAACTATGTTGTTCCTGATTTACATCAGTATAAATGAAAGGAGAATTGGGCCTTATCTAAACAAATATGCTGAAACTGCCATTCATGGCTTCACCACGCCAAGTCTCAACTTTCCAAACTAGCTTGTCCCAAGTGTTGGCACCTTTATCTCTTAATCTACACTAAAAAAATCCCACCTTATTCCTTGGAAATCTTCACTATCTTCAGTCCATCTCAGAATTTGGCACAAAATCTACTTCGTAGTTGTTGAGATCTTTAGATGACGTACTCCTCCCTGTCTCTCTAACTTCACATTTCCATTCTGCTGTCAAAAACGCAAACTACTTCTGTCTTCCTATCCCTGTACATCGATACTGGATAGAAGATCCTTCTTCTAAATTGCACTCACCAAGCCAGCTCCTTAGCTGGTGTAAATTGACTTTAAAAGAGCTACCACAGTCCACACAGGTTGATCCATCATCTGCAATGGCCTTTTTCTACCTATTGGACTTCCTACATTTCAGCTTGGTGTTGTCCAGTTTGGGAGGGGGAGGAAGACACAAAAAATACTTAAGTTTACAATTACATGCCACTGCAAACAATGATAAATAGTAGAAATATGAAAATTAAATGCACTATTGAATCTGTCAGTATGTTCTCCTTTTACATTGTAAAATAATCTAACCAGCTGCTTCAGTATTTGAGGCATCCAGCTTTAGTATGTTTAATATGCATCATTTAAAAATACCAGTAAGTTTGGCTCAGTAAAATAGTTTTCAAAATTGGTATGCGTGCTTTGTAAAAGGAATTAATATAAATAATAATAAATCCTTGCTATATAGCACGGGCTCTAGAAATTCCACTAGCAATCATAGCGTTTTCTAGTTAGCCATAGTAGTTTTTTCCTCAGATGATTCATAATTCTGCTTACTTATGATCTGGCAGAATTATAAATCACCATGGTGATTCAGATCTTTCTTAGCTTTTGATTTAATACAAAGTCCAGTATATCTCAGGTTTAAAGTTTCATCCGCTGAAATATGTTTTGAGTTTACGTTTCTTTGGTGTATGGATCATATAATTCCTTTCAGCCTCTATGGATGGAAAGAACAAGATCAGGTAGGTCGTGATGGAGGCTTGGGAATAGAAAAGAGCATGAATGCCATGTCCGTGGAAGACCTTGTAAGGAGACATAAAATAAATAAATAATATATGGAGATATCCTATCTCCTAGAACTGGAAGGGACCCCGAAGGGTCATCGAGTCCAGCCCCCTGCCTTCACTAGCAGGACTAAGTACTGATTTTGCCCCAGATCCCTAAGTGTCCCCCTCAAGGACTGAACTCACAACCCTGGGTTTAGCAGGCCCCAGAGTAAAACAATTATCTTCAGCTGCACATTCGGCTGACAAACCAGTTAGTTTTCCTCTCTTATAGGGAAGTGGCAACAGCCTAGAATAAATATCTTGCAGTTGAATGTTCCTATACACTTTGGAAATCTCACAAAACAAATTTTAGTAACTATAATCTATAGTTTATAACTATAAACTATAATCCTTTTTCACATATTGGGATTGCCACATTATGTATCTATCCCCCAGGGAAAGTCAGTGCATTATTAATGTTAGTAAGGAGAATAGCCTATAGGGCATTCTCACTCTGGCATGCATTGTACCAGACTGTAATTAGTTGGGACCGGGAACTAATTGTTTTTCTGCCATACTGTCAGATCTCTACTTCAAGTGATGGGTCAGTATGATCTAGAGATTAATGTGTGAGATTGGGTTCCAGGAATTGCTGAGTTCTAATCCTAACTCCACCAATCATTGACTTGCTATTTGGTATTTGGCATTGATGCCAAAAGAAGTCAATGGGAGTCTTTCATGCATCAGGACCTCATAATCCTTCTGTTTTCAGCATCTCCATCTGTAAAACTGGGATGAGAATGCTTTCCTACTTCACAAAAGTTTTTTGAGGATTCGTTAATGTTTGTACATCATTTTGAAGATGTAAAGGATCTGAATTTTCTAAAGCAGCCAAATACTCTTAAATGGTGCCAAATTGGCAGTGTCTTTTGTCCTCTGTTGTAAATATGAACTTCCAAATGCAGAAGGTAAATGAATGCAGAACACTTAAGTATTTGAATATGGATAAGAAGTTTGCTCTGTGCATGCTTGGTGCTTAGGCACCTGTTGCGTCTCTTAGCTATCAAATTCTGATGATGTTCTGCTAGGCTCATTTTCCCCATAGTCTTGTGTTATGATTTCAGGTTTTGCATTGTTCGTAGGAATTTATGTTTGCCTGATTTTTAGTAGCCTCTCTACATTAATTTGACTAGGGGAAAAATCTCCTTTTCTTTTCTGTTGAAGGATCACCTGAATATTTCTTTGCTTATTATCATTAACACCCCAAGGTGGCCTCCCCACACCATATCTTATTAATGGTTGGGCCGTCTGCCTCAGTTATCTGTCTAGTAGAGCCCACAATATATTAGAGGTCTTAAAAACATAGGAGGCATGATCCTTGCCCCGGGGAGCAAGCAACCTGAAAGACAGACAAGTAAATAGAGTGAAGGAGGGAGTGGAGCAGGAAATAAACCTTGTGATTCCAAATATAAGTAATTCAGGTAAATAATACTTAGGCTACTCCTGGAGTGTGACAATGTCAGTGAATTTCTCATTGGCACCACAACAGAAAAATCTTCTGAGGTGATTTTTGAAAGTGCAGAGGAGAGGTGGCTTGTGGGTGAGCTCAGGAAAGTCCCTCCCATAGAAGGAGGAGCAGTGGCACAGAGACTATGACAAATAGTCAGTGTAAGGTGGGCACATGGTTCAGAACTTGACAAAGGTAGATAAGTAGAGTCATGAATATACAGATGAATGATTTATCAGCATCCCATTCCTTACTCTGGGCCTGTTACTACTGTAGTACTTGATTCTAATCTTCAATGTCAATACAAATGGATTCACACAAACATCCCTTATGAATGCAAATGTAGCGTGTGGTAATGTGAACCTTTAAATCTGTATGTATTTATAGCTTGTTTTTACTTTGACCTTATTTTTTCCATTGCCTTACATGAAATGAGAGACTGCATATTATTTATTTGTAGTACAGTGGTGCACAGAGGCCCCTAGCAGGGATAGGGCTATGTTTTGTTGGTATTGTGCAAACATGAAATAAAACAGAGCCCAGGCTCCAAAGAGTTTACAGTCTAGATCGGGGTAGTCAATTATTTTTTGTCAAGGTCCAAATTTCTTGGTCAAGATATAGTCATGGTCCAGACACCAAAGAAACATTTTTCACACCACAAGTGCCCCTGTTCAACAAACACACACAGTGCTGTGTATAATATACACAAGGCTTATATTTTTAGTGCATTGAATGAAAATAAAATCAAACCACTGTATAACCTAAAAATAACCTCAAGAAAGATGTCATAAATTACATCTGACACTTTGAGAAAGTAAATAGATAAAATGTCAAATAGATGCAAATATGAGCATTAAAACACTGTCAGACAACTCTTAAATTTTGAATTTGTTTTGAGTTTATGAGTATTAACTTTGTTTTTGCCAAAATTATTGTAGTCACATAACCCCCAATTGCCCCCCACCCAGCTTAGGGTTGCCATATTTCAAGTTCCCCAAAAGAGGGCATTGTTGGGGGCAGGAAGGATGTGGTACAGTTGGGGCCTGCTGAGAGGGGGTATTTTGGGGTGCAGCCCCACTCTCAAGGGGGAGGCAGTGTTGCTCCTTGTCACTACGACAGGGCAGCTGGTGCATACCCAGGACACAGTGCCAGCCCGTCAGTCCTCCCTGCAGGCCTCTCCCACACCCCAGGGTGGGGAGCTGGGGCCTGGCTCTGTCACCCTGGCTCTGTCACCCCTCCCAGCTGGGCTCCAGGGTTCCATAGCTGGGCAGGTGCTTAGCAGCTCTGCTTACCTGGTGGGCCAGGTGGCCCAGCTTCCTCCAGCCTTATGATTGCCTGCCAGTTCCCCACCTGCTCCCACCGCCCGACTCACTGAGCCCAGACCCCAGCACCTGCTCGTTCGCCCTCATGGCCCACTCGCCCCATCCCTGAGCTGCTGCTAGCCGGCGGAGGATGGAGCTGGTGGGGCTGCAGCTACACAAGCAGCTGCCTGGGGACACACTGTGCCTCACACTCCTGCCCAGCTGCCCACCCCTTACTGGGGGGCCCTGTGCTGGGGAGTGGGCAGAGCTCCTGTCCTGGCTTGGCTTCAGCCCGTTTGACCTTTGCGGTCCACTCAAAAACTTCTGGCAGTCAGGATTTGGCCCACGGTTTGCCTATTGACTATCCCTGGTCTAAATCTGTGTGAAAAATCTGTGTGAAAATGTGCCTCTGCATGTATTAGTAGAAAACCTCCTAATAGGTGCTTCCATGCTTTTAAGGAAAACAAATTTTAATAAAAAGTAAATAATAAGAAAATATTTATACTTCTCTTGGACGTCTATTACTAAGGAGCAAAGTCTGACTCCTCCCCCCCTCTTATTTTGCTCCGTCTCCTAAAATCACTTATTATTCAACCACTTTTGTTACATTAAAATCAATCAGGGCCTTTCCATTTGCTTCAATGGGTTTTGAATCAAGGTCTGCTGCATTAGGGTACATTTATGTAAGTAGCAAGGGAGCATTTGATAATGGCCTTCGAAAATTAATTTAGCTGATGGCCTATATTGTTTGTATCTAAAAGAATAATAATCCAGGGTCAGAGGTATTGAAATTTCTACTTGAATTTCCTGGAAACCTGTAAACAAATTCATTTATTTTCAGTATTATCCCAACTCTTTATTATTATAAAGAGACTATCAAAAGAAGAAAATACCTGCCCACTGTTGTTGTTCTAGTAAGTAATGCATTATGTTCTCACAAAGTATTGAAAGCTTTCAGTGATATCAAAAGCTATTCTTTCCTCAAGGCTATGTAGAGTAAAAGAAGAACCTAAATGATTTTGTCTTATGCTTTACCCCCACTGTATGGGTGTCAATCATGAGTTTAGTAAGTATTATAAACACAGGAAGCTAAAACATTCAAAAATATTAATTCATCTGTTGCTGGGAGATGAAGACATGGTCATATGGAACTTACATAATCCTATTTGCATACATATTTGTATTCTAGCTCTAGTCTCAGAAGAAGCTTTTGTGTTAGAAATGGTCTTAAAATTCTAACTAAAAAGAAATATTAGATCTGATCCAGGGTGCATTGTGGCTGCTTTTCTAGGTTTCTCTGATCCATTGAGCATCATTCCTAGTATATGCATTTGACTTTGCTTACAACCTACACGTGAAACTCTAGAATTTGCAACTCAAAAATATTGTGAATTTTTTTCAGATAAAAAGAAAACATTTCCATTAATTTCAGGGACCATTTAGCCCCCCCCCATCCTTATTTTAAAGAAGAACTCAAAATAATCCCATGGCTCTCGCAATGTTTTTTTGATTAGGGTAAAATGTAAATTGGTGCATTAAAAATGGGTAGTACCAAACACCAAAAATGCTGGGGAGGAAAGAGTAGATTTCATTTAATAGACTTGTGCAAAAAAAAAAAAAAATTTAAAATAATAATCCTTATTAAGAAATCATCACAGTGGATTTGCTTATTTAGGTTCCACAGAAATCTGAGTACAGCTGGTCAGGAATCTTCTACCAAAGGGCTTTTTTGATGGAAAATGTAGTTTCTGCACATTGAAATTTTCGGCTGGAAAGTTTTGATTTTGCTGATTTCCCCCCCCCCCCAGCCCTTTGTGAAAACTGAAATGAAATATTTTGTTTTGGGTCAGTGGTGCTCAATATTAATCTGAGGTGCTATAACATCTCACAGGAGTTGTCACTCAAGTGCCTCATGCCTCTCTGTTCTCCTCTCTAGGGCAGGCTTCCTAAATGGACTATAGCTCGTGATGCACTAGTTTCCTCTCTGGTGCATTATGGGAGTCACATGGCCACAGTGCATCAGGGAGATGTAATCTATTGGGGGAGCTCAGCCCACAGACGAAAATGTTGCCATGAGACATCAGAACTATACTCCAAAGAGGCATTGTGGCAGTTCAGGGGGACACCCAGGGCCGGTGCTAGGATATTTTGCACCCTAGGCGTATAATGTATGTGATTTATAAATCACATACATTATACACAATACACAGTCACAGAGTAACATGTTATAATTTAGAATTAAAGCAAAGCAACTTCAGGGGCCCCTTCCATAAAAAAAAGTTGCAATACTATAGTAACGTGTATTTGGAAATGTAAAAAATAACCAGTGAAATACATTCAAAAATTAATTTGTAATAATTTGAAAATACACTAAATACATTATTTAAAAAACATTAAAAGCTGTAACGGTATGTGTACATTTGCAATTACATAATGGGCTGTTGCTGGGTGATGGTGATGGTTGGTGCCAATGGGCTGTCGCTGCCTGGGGGTGGTGCTGCTGTTGCCCAGGGGCTGGGTGGGGAGCTGGGCTCTGGGTTGGGGAGTGCCCAGCTCACAGGGGCTGGGCTCAGGGCTGTGGGGAGGATGGAGTCGGGGGGTGCCTGGCTCAGAGGGCCTGGGCTTGGAGCTGGGGGTCAGGGCTGTGGGGGGGATGGGGTCAGGGGGTGTCCGGCTCAGAGGGGCTGGGCTCGGAGATGGGGGTTAAGGCTGTGGGGGATGGGGTCAGGGGGTTGCCCAGCTCAGAAGGGCTGGGCTCAGAGCTGGGGGTCAGAGCTGTGGGGGATGGGGTCGGGGGGGCAGACCTGGCCCCTTACCATGCCACTTACCCCCTCTCCCAGGAGCCTCAAACATACTCATGGGGCAGGGGGAGCCTCCGACATACTCGTGGGGGCCCCAGTGGGGCCCGGGGCAAATTGGCCCACTGCCCCCCCTCTCCCCCGGGTGGCCCTCAACTCAGACACCGGGCATGACAGAGGCTGAAGCAGGGAGAGGGGGGCACTGGGGCAGCTCAGCTCTGCAGGCTGCCGTCCTCTCCAGGCGCCCACGCACAAGGGGGCAGGAGCACAGGCACGTGAGCTGTGGGGAAGCGCTTACCTTGCCCAAGGCATGGGCGTCGGGGTCCTCTTTCTTCCTCCGTTCCACCAGACCACCGCCCGAGCCTCTTTTCTTCTCTGTGACCCCCACTGGGGCTGACCGGGGAGGCTGAGCCAGGAGGCAGCCACCCCTTTCCTCCAGAAGCCCTGCTGTTGCGCCCATCGCCGGGCTCGTGCCATGTGCGCTAAGCAGAGCTGCGGAGCTCTGCCCAGCCACCGGTGTCCCTGACGGCAATGAGAAGAATCGCATGGGATGTAGCGGCCGCTGCGCTGGGAGGGAGAGGGAGTCTGAGCCACACACCATGTCAGTGCGCTGGGCTCGAACGCTTTAAAAAAATTTGGGGGTGCCGCTTTTTGGTGCCCCCAAATCTTGGCGCCCTAGGCAACCGCCTAGTTGGCCTAAATGGTAGCACCGGCCCTGGGGATACCGATTAATGCCAAACTGAACTGGAAAGAAACACTTTGAGAGTTGCATATTGAAAACTTTTTGAACTTTTCACTTCTAGAAAAATTTTGATATTTCAATTTTCCATCCAGTTTCCAGCCATCTCTACTTTTGAGCTATAATTTTCTTTTTTTTTTTACTTCAAACTGGATGTGTGGTGGTAGTGGTGGTAGGTTTTTTGTTTTTGTTTTTTGTTTTGCAGGTAAATTAAAGTATAAAAGTGTAACCTGCTCTAGGTGCCAATTGATATGGCCAATCTCATCTTCATGTTAGGAAATCTAAGTTTTTATATTGCCTTTTTTCACAGCCTAATGAGGAAACATCAATAATGCGTAGGCGCAATAGTGATTTAATTAGCAGCTGGAGAGGAAGATGTAATTGATATCTTTATTTACAACACAACAGAATATTATTAAAATGCTTAGCATTTAGAAATACTGAAGTTGTTTTATGAAGATTAAAAACCTTAAATAAAACTTTCTTATTTGAGTTGCTGTTCTCTGAAACAATAAACCAATGTTTGATGAATAAGTCTGAAGACAGCAAGATTATTCTCATTTTGCCCATTTGTAAAGAAAGGTTATTATTCTTAGAAACTAATAGACTACAAAGTTAATGAATTTTGCTATATGAAGAATCTGATACAGAAAAATTTCCGGGTGTTTACTGCCCCTTCCCATAGAAATAATACTGAGGTGTGGCTCTGATGTGGAGCAAAAGAGAAGAAAAACTCCAACAAGGGTCCCCTGCTGTTGTTTTCCTGTGGTTGTTGTGGGTGCTGGTGGGGATTGCATCCGTACAATAAGCCCCAATTCCACCCTCAGAGCCTGACTATCCCCGGGAAGATTGAGAGTGTATGGGTGCTGTTTCTTTAGCTCTGTAGCAAGAAGGTGTCTGGGCGGAGTTCCAGGAAGAAGAAGGGAAACACAGAGTAACATAAGGGATAATAATGTTTACCTTGTTCTGACATTGAACAAAGTGACTCTTTCTGTGGTTTGTTACTGTGAAAGAGGGAAAAGGGGCACTACCCTTTAGGAGACAGGCTGAAGACTACAGCCTGGGGATAATCAACAAGATCCTGCCCTGCACTAAGGCCTGGGTGATATAAAACAGGAAGAGGAAGCAAAGTGAGGGGAGCAAGAAGGTAGTGAAAGCCAGGATGGTGGCAGTTGCCCTGTGAAGTATCTGGAAACTAGCCTAATCTAATTCAAAGACATGGGTGAGGACTGTAAGTTTGGGTGCCCTGAAACTAGGCCAGATGAAGTGATGGTTGTAATGCTTCTTCTGCTGATGAATGATTTGCTATAATGATTCTTAGACTGAAGTCTTATTAAAAGGGACATGGCATCTGATGAACAAATGTTGGCGTCTGCTTTCCCCTGGGCTGTTAAACTGAAATCTTTGTTTCTCCCCTTGCGGAGTTACAAATGGGGTACACCTGCAGCACCACAACGGCCTACAAGGGAGTGCTCAGGGACTGCTGTCACCTTTACAGTTGCCATGACGATACTCTGTGTTTCCATGCTGCCTTTGGAGCCCTATGCCTTCCTCCTTGAATTGCACCTCCATAGGCGCCATGCAGTCAGGAAATTTTTCAGAGCAGAGAGGCCATGGAAATATCAGTACAAACTTAAACTGCACGAACGTAGCTTTTTCATGGGGCAGATAGCTGGTGAGTGGAGGAGGAAAGTACTTTCCTCAGAGCCTGCCTGTCCTCAACAGCAGATTCCTTCAATATAGAGAGCTCTTGTGGGATCCAGGCCAGGTGGAAATGATGCTGCAGATGCCCTCAAAGATTAGGAATACTAGGATGGGGAATTTGCATTTTGTTCTCATTGGAGGTGGACCATTTGCTAGAATATTTTCTTTTCAATTTATTATTAGATTTCATGTTCGTTTATTCCATGGTTGCTTCAATGCACAAATGAAATTCCACACAAAATGCCCTTGAAATAAGACACAAATGGCTTCATTTGGCAAGTAGATCAAAACATTCTTCTTTCACCTTGTTAGTGTGCATTGTTCTAATTGTAAGGGCTCTTCTGTAAATAGTACTGTCAAGGCTCCTTCCCCACTCTGAACTTTAGGGTACAGATGTGGGGGCCTGCATGAAAACTTCTAAGCTTAACTACCAGCTTAGATTTGGTCCGCTGCCACCACTCCCAATGGGCTAACTCCCTTCCCTGGGTAGCCTTGAGAGACTCTTCCATCAACTCCCTGGTGAACACAGATCCAACCCCTTGGATCTTAAAACAAGGAGAAATTAACCATCCCCCCTCCTTTCTCCCACCAACTCCTGGGGGCTCCAGATCCAACCCCCTTGGATCTAAAAACAAGGAAAAATCAATCAGGTTATTAAAAAAGGCTTTTAATTAAAGAAAAAGGTAAAAATCATCTCTGTCAAATCAGGATGGAAAATAACTTTACAGGGTAATCAAACTTAAAGAGCCCAGAGGAACCCCCTCTAGCCTTAGGTTCAAAGTTACAGCAAACAGAGGTAAACACCCTAGCAAAAGATACATTTACAAGTTGAGAAAACAAAGATAAAACTAACACACCTAGCCTGGCTGTACTTACAAGTTTGAAAAATGAGAGACTTCTTCAGAAAGATTTGGAGAGCATGGATTGATGTCTGGCCCCTCTTAGTCCCAAGAGCGAACTCCCCCAAAACAAAGAGCACAAACAAAAGCCTTCCCCCCCCCCAAGATTTGAAAGTATCTTGTCCCCTTATTGGTCCTTTGGGTCAGGTGTCAGCCAGGTTACCTGAGCTTCTTAACCCTTTACAGGTAAAAGGATTTTGGAGTCTCTGGCCAGGAGGGATTTTATAGTACTGTACACAAGAGGGCTGTTACCCTTCCCTTTATAGTTACCTTACTATATACATTCATGTGGGCTTGTGAAATAACTGAGGGAAACACTTATATTAGTTGTTAATTGGTGCAACATCTCCCTTTTGGTTGTAGAAAGACAGGCCTGAAAGACACGGGCAAGGGACTTCATAGGCAATGCGCCACTTTTGTGGAGGTTGGAGGGATATAGTCTCAATGAAGATATAAATACCCTCAAGCTGTTGCACTTCCGCCATCAATACCTAATTGGGGTTAATTGTTGAATTTAGTCTCTTAGGTCTTGTCTACACTAAAAAAACATTTTACAGGTATAGATATACCAATCTAGCTATACTGGCAAACTCTCCTGATGTTCTTTTGCTGGTATCACTTATACGAGTTCCCAAACCAAAATAAACTATATTGGCAGAAGCACTTTTGTACACTAGGGTTTTTGTCAGTATAAAAATGTCATTGTAAAAAAACAAACACACCCTTAATCATTGTTATTTATCGACCAAAGTTTCTAGTGTATACGAGATCTTAATCACCAAGCAAGGCCCTTGGAAGAGAGGTTTGAATGATACTGTATTTACAAGGATAGGCTTGAAAAAAAATTAAGAGAAATTTAACCTGAAAAATCTTCATTTGAAATTTCAGATGTTCCAAAAACTTAAAAATTATTAAAAACAAGAGGTTTTTGTTTCAAATTGACATTTTCAAATGGAAATATTTCAAATTGTTTTGAAATGAAACACATGTTTAGTTTGTTTCAATGTAAATGATCATTTTGGGTTCCTTACTGAAATGCAACAACATTTATGTCAGAATGAAACACTTCCATTTGTTTTGAAATGTTGATTTGGAAAAACATGTTTTTGTTTTGAATTTTCCATGGGAACTGAATTGCTTTTTTCATCAGAATGGCTGCTTTACCACAAATAATGATTCTTTTGTGTAGAACATTTTCCCTCAGAACAATTTAACCAGCTCTAGTACTTATGAAAAGAGCTGTAATTCTCAAAAAGGAAAAAATTGTGAGGAAAGTTTAAGGCCTTGATCCTGTAATGTCTTGTACACATCGTACCATTGACTTGAATAGTGCTTTGTGCAGTTACAGGCACTTGCCAGCTCACTACATGTTGCAGGATCAGGGTCACAGTTCTTCAGTTATAAAAGTGATAGCTGAAATGGATTCTGAAGACAGATTTTCACTTCCCTTCCTTGATCCTCTCAGCTTTTACTTTTGGCATCATTCTTCATATAGCCACCTTTTTTTCCCTTCCCAAAGTGTCTACTTCTGATTCCTATTGCTCTGGGGTTGGTTTCCCTGTAGGATATACAAATTATTATATTTTTTAAAATATATCACTAATAAACTGATCTTTCAGAACTCAGACTGTTCCATCACTCATATCCAGCTTTTCTAGCTATTCCTTCTGACAATGACTACTTTGACCCTTTGCTCACAGAAATGCATTTAAAGAATAGCTTTCCTTACTTATGTCAAGGAAGCATAAAATGAGGCATTTTACGAGAAAACTATCCTGATATAAAATGTCTTCTGTTTTCTAGTTATCAATTGTAATTCTTCTGCACAAGCAATTATTTTGTCATAGATGGGAGTTTTTTCTGATCGCAGCTGAAGCTGGCCCTCCATCAAGAAATTTTCCAGACACCCAAGTTATATGGGCCAAGTTCAGAAGGCAGCTGCTGTCATTTACACCTGCTTTCAGTCTGGCCTTTGTGTCTGTAGTAGAAGACAAAAGTTGTGATTCTTCTCATTGCTGTCATATCTAGTTCATTTGAGTCTTCAGTTATTCTTGACATGAGACTGGCAGGTAGTGAAGGAGATAAGGAAGTACAATTATGCTATTTTAAATAGAGACCAGACTATTTTAAGTAGTATAATTGGCACCTCCAATCACCTCTGCGAGGAGTGAGACATAGGAGAATAACGTGAATTAAAATCAAATCTTTTGTTTTTGTAATAGTGGCACAATAGCACAAGAAACCTGCATTAAATGGTCATTTAAATCTCCTAAACTCATCGGCAGCATATTATACAACAGGGATCGGCAACCTTTGGCATGTGGCCCGTCAGGAAAATCTGCTGGTGGGCTGGGACAGTTTGTTTACCTGCAGCATCTGCAGGTTCGGCCGATCACAGCTCCCACTGGCCGCGGTTTGTCATTCCAGGCCAAGGGGGGGCTGCAGGAAGCGGTGGCCGGCACGTCCCTCGGCCCACGCCGCTTCCCACAGCCCCCATTGGCCTGGAACGGCAAACTGCAGGCAGTGGGAGCTGCGATCGGCTGAACCTGTGGACACTGCAGGTAAAGAAACTGTCCCGGCCCGCCAGCAGATTTCCCTGACGGGCTGCTTGCCAAAGGTTGCCGATCCCTGTTATACAATCTTGACTTATTAGAATGTGATCTCTCATCTGTCTGTATCCATCTGTGACCTCTTATCCTACAATTAGACACTAAACTCTTTGGGGAAGAGAGAATGCCTTTATGTCTGTACAGAGCCTAGCACAAAGGCGCTGCTGACTTTAGATGCTTCTGCAGTCCACATAGTTAATAAATTTGCTGAGGCTCTCACTAGTACGATTTCCTGGCCAGGATTAAAGCTACCGATTTAATAGTTCTTTTATCCTTCTGGTTCTTTTAAGGGACAGGAATCCCTGAAATATTGTTTAAGGTCACAGAAATGTGGATATTGTTTGGTCATCGCTGATGTACATATTGTGACTATGACTGAGTGGAGCTGCACTGGCTCAGCAGGAGCACTGGGAAGCACGGTGCCTCCAAGAGACACAGTTCTTCCCTGAGCTTTCTCACATACAGAACTGGGTCCTTAAAGATAAGTTGAACTAGCTATGGAAAAAGTCCACACTTGGCTGTAAAGAAGTCTACCGGTTGGTATATAGCAAGTTTTTGAGCATCCTTAGCAGAAATACTACCCCTACTCCTACTATCCCTGGGAGCATCATTTCCAAGAAAGACAGTGCTGGAAATGCTGATTAGCTGGTATTGAGAAGGATTTCTGTCGTATATGCTTAGAATTAGCATATAGCATTAGCTATCCCTTCCAGGGGGCAATAGAGATCCTAAAAGTGTCTGCCTCTTGCATGACCTGTGAGTCCCAGAAACTGTATATAGTACCCGTCGCTCCTGTGCCAGGGAGGGTATAATTTAGGCAGCAGGTTCATCATGTGACAACCAGCCTATAAAGTAATGACATTATGAGCCCTGAAGAAGCAGTGTCTTCCTCTGTCTTGTCCCAACATCCAATCCTTGCTCTTTCTGAAAGTGCCTTGTTCTGGAGTGGTATATTGAGGAATGCTACAAAATCATGGTATGTCAGAGTGCCTGTGAGAATGTATGCAGTGTTGCTGTAGCCACGTCAGTCCCAGAATATTAGAGACATGAGGAAAGTGAGGTAATATCTTTTATTGGACCAACTTCTATTGGTGTAGCTCTTCTTCAGGTCTCAGAGAATGTAGTTATTCCTAGGCCAGAAAACAAGAATTCTACTTCATGAAAAACTTAGAGTGTTCATATTTGTTTTCATTCCACTTCGGAATGATACTGGGGCCATTCAAAATGGCGAGACCTACCCACTCCAAAATAGCCGATAGTCCAGTGATTAGGGCACTCAGCTGGAAAATAGGAAACTCAGATTCAAGTCTCTGCTCAGCTGACATCTCAGGTGGGTACCCTGACCACCAAGTTATAGAGGTGGGCTCTGTCAGTCTCTCCTATTGAATCTGTTTCACTTTGTATAAATAAATCTTTGGGCCATAGACTGGGTCTATAGCGAAGTGGTTATGGCACTCATATGACCCATTTCCATGAAAAGTTTGTTTTGTCAAATAAGCTTTGTCTAACAAAACATAATTGAAAAATTCCTGACCAGCTCTATTTATTTTAGGTAATGGGTACTGTGTCTGTGACAGGTCATCTCTGGTAAGATGTTAATTTGACATTCTTATCTTTTACTCTGTAACATCTTTAATTTTTATACAGTTTCTTTTTATAACTAAAGAACAGTCCAATTAACATCGGTTATTTGTCTTGTCTTGTAACTACTTCATGATGTAAAGGCCTAATATAGACAGCAGGGTGAGCAGGAAAAGCTTTTCAAAGAGGTTGACAGATAAGACAAAGTAAAGTTTATTGATCAATGGCAACGGGTTATTCAAAAAACCTGACCAGTTATGGCCCATCAGGCTAACATTATTATTGGACCCTCAGGTCAGCCGCTCATGCAACTACAGAAACACAAAGCAAATGTGAAAAAAGACTATCCCAGACAATTCTACTCTCTAAAATGTTGTGGAGTCAATTCAGAAGATTTTTAAGACAAACATATAGACTTCTCTAAACCCAATTGCATATCTATTATTTTTTCCTACTCAAACAATGTAAAATATACATTAAACAAACAAAAAATACTTCAAGCAATATTAATGGATTAAGAATAATCTTACTTTACATGTACACAGTATAAGAAAAGTCCTTTAAAGGAGTATTTCTCTATATAATTTATGGTAAAGTCAACATGTATCCATTAGAACACAGTACCACAACTAGATAATGTTTTTTCCACAATGAATCCAAATTTGGATTTAAGTTCAGATCCTCAGTCCTCACAAAGGGCCTTTTGTGGTGCTCCAGTAGCACAACTTAAAGCTATCTTAATCAGGCAGCCCAGGTTGCCCCAGTGCAGGGGAATCCTTTGATGGCATAAAGCTGGCACAGCTGGCTTTACACTGTGCACTCCTCCTCTCTTGGAATGGGGTGCATGTGAAGGACAAAAAAGATAGGGTCAGAGTGGCTCATGGGGGCTGCTGTATCTTGCACAATTTGGAGGAGTCTTTAGGCTGCTCTAAGTTACACCGGGGCATAAGGTTTGGTGGAGGCATAGAGATGGCTGTGCCACCTCTGCCACCAGAGTGTTGCCATTGCCATAGCCCAGAGTGTTTAGCACAACTGTTTCTGTCCTCACACTGATATCTTCCTGGGGTTCAGGCCTTGTGCCAAAACACCACCTTGGGCTATAAAACATACATTGTCAAACTACAGACTGGAGACCAGACACAGTATTTATTACACTGTGTGTGAAATAGATTTTGTGTATTCGGTTCTAGCGACTGAATTATTGGAAGCACAATATGCCCTTTAATACTGTAGGTTGGGATAAATCAAAAAATCTCTTACACCGGAACAAATACAGAAGGCTAATTTTGCACCGGTGAATCTTACAGCCTGTAATCAATTGAATTCTGATATTCCAGATATATAATTACACTGTGATTTTTATCAAAACTACATTCCACAATTTCTGAGTCATGACACAATCTCCTGGGATTACAAAGATGGGGCCTGATTCCAAAAGTTGCTGAGCATCTAAAGTCAATGGAAGCTGCAGGATTTAGAATCTTTGGAAGCAGGGCCTTTGAAAATACACAGATTCCATTCCTCTCAATTATTAATGTCTTGGTGCAAGAGAAGAGGGGGAATAGCACCTGTAAAAATGTGCGTGGGAGAGGGGAAAGGGGTTAATTGATGGAGGGGGGTCTGGTGCTTGGGAGGGGTGTAGTCTTGATTGCATGGCAGTGTACTTATGAATGACAGGATACATAATGAATGGAGGGAGGGGAGTGAATCACAGTATGGGTTCATATAAGGAAGTTACTGAAGTGTGTATTGCTGAACGTAACTGCATAGAGGAATAGTGTTTGCTTAGTAATGTATCATTGTTCCTGATCATGTTTTCAGCTGTATTATCTCAAATCATCATTGCATGATTTGATGCAGTGGAAAGCAATAGACTTTTTCTTGATGACATAAAAGCTTTATTTGTAAACATGTGTCAGAACAGTACAACAGTCAGGCCAGCTGCCATTACAGCATCCCAAAACAAACTACAGAAGAATTTAACAAAACAAAACAAAAAGTTCAGGAAACAGTTTAAAGATGAGACAACCCTCCCCCTTACTGCTGCATGTCCCCTGGCCCCATGTTCTTTTTGCCCCATTTTCTGCTCAGCTGGCACTAGAAGGAAGGGTGTGAAGGTGTCCACAGGAGAAGAGTTTAAGAAGGAAGGTTTCATGGGGTTTGGTTGCCCTGCTAAGCTGCTCATGGGGCTTGAATGCATGGGCTGGCTGACATGGAGTTGTCCAAGCTACTTCTGGATTGAGGGTATGTTTCAGGGGGATCAGGCCGTGGTGTGGGAGTGGCAGCAAGAACTGGTGCTCTACCAGCCATGATGGAGATGAGTCGCTCAAACAGTTCTCTCTGTTGAGCTCTGTCCAGCTCCCTAGGACACAATTCCTGTTCCAGGAACTACATTGCAAGTGTCTGCTACCTTGCTGAAACCCAGGCCTCCAGCTGCATGGAGAGCCTCTGCGTTTCCTTCTGCCACTCGGCATGCCATTGCACCTGTCTTATGCCCCTCTGCTTCTGGATCTGGACCTGCTTGTCAGCTCTCTTAAGAACTTCAAACATAACTTCATCACGGAAATGCTTCTGCTTGGAACAGTCCATGAAGGTATGTTGGACCGGGGTCGAATTCTGGATGTACAGTAGCCAGCAGAAGTCAAGGAGCCTGAAATAGGACAAGAAACAGAGGGTTAATGTCTGAAGTAGCTCCGCGGAGGAGCACAGAATTAATTCGTGTGGAATCTCAAGGATTTAAAATGTTACATTTCAAATCTGAACCAAAATATATTGTGAAAGGGATGCTTCCATCTGTAGCATCTCTCTGGACACAGCTTGGTTAATCGCAACAGCAGAAGTGCAGAGACAACGGTAAGTTTCAAATTACAAGCTTTTTCTGTTTTATAAAAATTGCATAACTACTTGGGTTGCTGAGGGTGGTTGGGGGAGGTGGGAGATTGCAAATGGCCTTGCAACAAAGTGTTTTTCTATCATTTCAGGCCTTTCACACTTTGGAGGATGTAACTGTTCTGATGGTGCCTTATTGGCAAAGGGAGATGTTATTCCAAGCTGCTGGTGGGAAATCTGCAGTGTATGCAGCCAAAGTATTCAGACATATAGTGACTGAACAGCACATCTCTTAGTGGAGTGGGCTAGTCAGCTAAACTAGGCCTTTCCCTGCAATGTGACTACCTATCCTGAATCAGGAAAAGTTTGTGGCTATCAGCAAGCATGATTGGGTCAGAATCCATGAAGGGAATTAACCGGATACTGTGTTAGCTGACACATGGCTTACTCTGTTATGGCTGCATGCAAACACGCAGAACTCCACAGCCTTCCTCTTCCCTCTCCCTGCACATTTTTGGACAAAAATTGACACCCCAGTCATTAGGAGAAACAATGTTGTCACCCAGGCACAGCAGTGACTACCTTTAACTGAAATAGACTAGATTTGGAAATGGAACACAGTTTCCCAAACTCACATAATGTGTTTGCTGTTTACAGGCAGCTCCATAAACCGCTGAGTGGTTACAGAATGGCAGACGTAGAGGCCTGGCAATGTAAGGTTATTATTGTTAAGAAACATAAATGGCTTTAGCCAAAATGTGTGCTTTTTAAGTAAAAATACTTTTTAAAGATATTTTTTACTTGTTGCAATTCCCGGTTGCCATTTTGAACTCCACGTGGTGGGGGTCACGGGGGAGGGAGTAGGGATGCCAAGGAGTTGGGATACAATCCGCCATTAGTGGATATACATTGGTAGCTGGGGCCTCTCATTAGTGGCAGTGGATGGAGCCCCGCTTCAAGGAGGCTGGCCTCCCCCACAGTCAGAGGCTCCCGGGCTGGCTGGCTGGAGCCCCCCCCGGCCATGCCGCATCGTGCCTGCCCTCCTGACACCCCAAGCCGCCTCATGGGAAAAGCGTGTTTCTTCCTGAGGAACCTGAGTTTTTTATATGTGCCATGCAGGTTTTGGGGTGGCTGAGGAGGTGGTATGGGCTACTCAGCTTCCCTCCTCACAGGGTCCCAGAGCTCGGTCTCCAGTCCAAACCCAGAAGTCTACACAGCAATGAGACAGCCCTGCAGCCCAAGCTCTGCAAACCCAAGCTGGGTTTTTCTTTGCTGTATACTCATAACCTTAGAGGCCCTACCTGAGATTGTACAGTGCCTAGGACGATGAGGCTCCACCCAAGGAGAGACAGTTCCTGGCCCAGCCTACAGTCTGACAAAGGGAGGGAGAGTGGGGAACAGAGGCATAGTGACTAATTTGGCCAACCACACACTGCAGGTCATAGGCAAGAACAGAACCTAGGTCTCCTGACTCGCTGTGCCAGAGAGAGTGATACATTATTTAGCAAATGAAAGGGGAATGCCCATTAATTTATTGTGATGAGCAAATCTAAAATCAATGTATCATTAAAAATAGAAAATGGTAAATCTGGCAAATGAATAGTTCTCTATGTAGATTCTGAAATCTCCTTTCCAAAGGAAGTCAAAGGAGGAGAATAAAAATGGTACAAAGGTGTCCTTATTAATTCTGCATCTTGGATAATTAGAAGAATGTTATTAGTGATGATAACAGGCTGCTCTGAGGGGAGTAAAATAAAATCCTATTTAAATGGAAACATTTACAACTAGGAAACAGGATCCTTCCTTTACAGTGTGAGCCCATTCTGTTCCCTAATCAAGTATATGATGTTCTTTAATTTTTTGAAATCCAGCTTCAAGAGCATTTTATAAAGATATAGCTAGCCTGCTGTAGCAGAAACATGTTCTGAAAAGAATTCTCTACAGAAACATTACCATCACTTAGTTAAAAGAAGAGTTCTTTTGTAGATTAAGTGTCTTATTTCCTAGTATTGAAATAGTGCAGAAAGAGATAAAAAGGGGCTGACTGCCTTCAGAAGGTGATGGGTTCTTGTACATGGAACAGGTTAGTTAATGCTGTCAAAGCTGCACCTTTCTGTTTGTGAGAAGAATGTTTTACTGAGATCAACAGACCTTTTAGGGTGTATTCAAAGAGAGAACATAAGGGACGGCCATACTGAGTCAGATGATCCATCTAGCCCAGTATCCTGTCTTTAAACAGTGGCCAATTCCAGGTGCCCCAGAGGGAATGAACAGAACAGGTAATCATCAAGTGATTCATCCTCTGTTGCCCATTCCCAGCTTCTGGGAAACAGAGAGAGAGAGACAGCACTTACTATAAGGCAGTGGTTCTCAACCTGTTTACCATTGTGGGCCACATATACAGCTCTCTATGTGTTATGTGGGCTGCATCCACACAATATATATACTACCTGTATGGTCCTAAGGGTGTCACATGGGCCACAGCTGAGTGCTGATTGGGCTGCAAGCAGCCCACGGGTTGACAACCACTGCTATAAGGTATGGAGATATCACTTTTTTTAGACTCACTTTCATTGATTCTCACTCCTTCATGCTTTCCCTGTCTTTCCCCCCGAGTCTTCCCTGCCCATATTCTTATCCAACTCTGGCCGCTCCATTCTCTTCCACTGCCACATCTCTCCTAGTCTCTGTCTCCCTTCTTTTCCTGGTGCCTTTTTCTTGAGCCTTGCTGACTCTTACCAGTCTCTTTTACCAGTAGAGTGGCCCCCATCACGACAATAGTTCTTCTTAGTCTTTCTCCAGTAGAGTAAGCTCTGCATGGCTTACACAGTATTCTTGGTTTCTTATTCCCCATTTCAGGCAGGGAAATGGGACTCTTCTTGTCACTCAGTATTTGCTATTCCTATGGCCAAATAAAAACTACAATTTTATTAATCCCAGTCGGTCATTGGGTGGAGCAATGATTTCTACAACAGAAATTCTGGACAAGTGGATGAAAATTATTGGGGGAGGGAGTGGAAAGACTGTGATCCATTTAAGCACAAAAATGCATGTCCTAAATATCTAGACATATTTAGATGTGCTCATTCTTCTGATTTCTGATGTTATAGCAGATTGGGTTATTACACTTTTACTTGCTGCTCATAAAATTATCTCAGTGTTACTGTTTTATTGCAAGGCTAGATGAGGTGTTAGCTAAAAAGTAGTGCACAAGTGAAGTTTGTGATATAGCTGGCAGATTTAACTTGATTTTGCTTATATAAAATCATTCAGTAATTTAAAATCACAGTTTATTGACCTTACTTTCAGCACACCTAGAGGGCAGAGTAAAATGTCATTCATTTTCAAATGAAGGATTAAACCCATAGAGTGTAAAAGCCTGAAGTCCTAGGAGAGCACTCTTTAGTGAAGAGAGAAAGTAATTTAAATTATTTATGACTGTGTCACATGCAGCACATGTTAAAGAAGGATTTTTAAAAGATACAGTGTTAGACCAAATTCATACCTGGTATAATTCCATTAACTCAAACGAGTTACACCCCGGATTCATTTGGCCTATAATCTTCAATATTAATGCACAACTTTTATTTAAGAACTGCTGCTAAAGATTAAAGCTGTTAGTCATACATAGTTTTTAAAAATAATATGACTCACATTAGACAGTGGATAATTCACATCTGGCATAAGCCAGTGGTATTGTGCTCGCTTACATCAGCAATGAATTTGGCCCAATGGCTCATTAATAGAGCTAGCTGAATAGTGGGGAAGAAATATTTTGGATTCTTCTTGTGAGTTTTGAGTCCTAATTCAATCTGACAATATAAGATATTGATCATATCAGGTCAATAGAGGTATATGTCATTGGATTAGCTTCAGAACACCGCATGACATCATGTGAGGTATGCAGAGCTTCATGTTCTACTGATCCAATGGAGTATAGCTTTTGGGCCATCCATACAGTTTTGGGGCTCCAAAAGAGTCCTGAAACCACTGAAATATTTTTTCATAGGTTTTTTTTTTTTTAAAGCCAGAATGGTCCATTATATTGATCTAGTCTGACCTCCGGCATGACACAGACCACTAATTTCAAAGATAGTTCGCAGTAATTTCTGCTTCAAGCCCATAACTTCTGTTTGAGCTATAACATATGCAAATACTTATCTGGGCTCCTGCAACTTTGATTTGGAATAAAAATTACACAAACTGGTTATAAACAAAATGGTGGGTTGTTCACACAGATATAGCATTGGTGGTTCAGCAAAGGCCTTTAGCACTGGGAAGCTTCTGAACATAGCCCATTTGACCTTGCTTCTTCTGTCCTGTGATGAGGTGGCTGGCAGATGTTGGGTCTGCGGCAGACAGGATATAGTGGGGAGGCAGCCCTAGGAGCAGCCACATTTAGGGACCAAGCTTGGACTGGATTGAATTATGTTACATTGTTCATTTGTTTGGTAATAAAGTCACACACCGGTAGAGTGCTACGTTTGGACCCTGATCAAGAAATATGGGCTATCCTGTAGAGCGGATGGGAAAGTCCTCTGCTTGGGCACAGCACAGTGACTTCCTACTCACTTCTTCCCCAATAATCCCATACCCCTGTTCAGACAATAATATTTCCCCTCACCTGCAATAGACACTCCTCATCTTCCCACCCTTTTCTAAAATGCAGATAAAGGAGAAAATAGCCATAGCTTTATGATATTTTAAAATGCACGGCTTAATTTTTACTTCTTTATTTAAGTGGAGAATGGAAAGTAGTAGCTTCTAATATAAGTATCATGCAAGAAGGGAAAATTCTTGAGGAAAATAACAGAAAGCAGTGGTCAAAAATGATTTGCACAGCACAAGTTTTTCGGTACCAGTGTAAAAAAAAAAAAAAAAAGCTGCTACCTGCCACTGAAACCTGAAGCTGTTTCAATTTCCTCAGTCAAACCAGTAATTGATGGAATTGATATTTGTTATTGGCTGCTAGAAATACTGATAGCCATCCAATCACAGGCTGTTGCTAGCAAAAGAGGCTTTCTCTGAAACTGGAGTGGGACAGAATAGAGCCAGTAAATGTTCCAGTTTCTCTCTACTCCGTATATTTACTTTCAGAGAGAGAGAGAAAAGGAGGAGAAAACAAAACAAACAAAAAAAGAGAAGATCTCTGGCATTATAGTATTAAAACTGATTTAGCCTGAGTAGTTTGAGAAGAATGGAAGTGCTATTCAAGCTCCCTAAAAGGTGAGTCAGAATACTAAGGGCATTTTACTGATCAGCAAGTCACTAAATGAAGGTTGTTTTGAGTGGAGGAAGTCAATGACTTCCTAGAGATTTAAAATACCATACGAGACCAATTGCAGTTTGCTGGAAGCATATGTAGGTATTGAATTGGACCACTAAAAGATAAATAATTTCTACTGGGATCTTCAAACAAACTCAAGGGAATTGAGTGCTTAACTTCCATAGGTTCCTTTGAAAACTCCAACTCTTGTGTTGGAGTATCAGTGTATTTTGTATTTGCGTGCTGTAAACAATTACTTACTAGTATAAGGAATTCTTTACCATGGGTGTAAAGAGGGGGAAAGAGAGAAGATAATGCTATTTAGTGGATCTGTGGCAATTAACACTAGCTGAGGATCTGCCCCATCTCAACCTCAGATAATTGTTACTATGCTACAAAACAAGGTGACCCTGAATGGCTGGTATTTGTGAGTGTGAATCTTTCTCCTTTTCCCCTGAACTGGGTTGAGGAGCTATTTTAAAAAAACTGAAGGAAATGAGGGTGAGGTCTATGGAGAAGAAAAAACTTGTTTAACTTCAAATAGGATGATGTCACTCAGGCGCTTAAAGAGAAGCTTGGGATACCAAAGTGCATTTTTTCTTACTGATGAGTGAGATACTTTGTTACAATTAATATTGAAGAACAGGAAAGACTCCTACAGCCTGTGTGAAACTCTGTTCTGAAAATAATAATTGACTCATGGAAATGTCTGATCTCTAGGATTTACAAATGTATCTGCTCCCCAGATCTCAAACTACTACCCACAGGTATACAGCCTCAGCAGGGAGGAAGCATGGTTCTGGGTGTGAGCATTTTGAGTGATTCTATTGCTGTCTCAGCATCCAATCTTGCAAACAACTGTGCATAGGCAATTTGCTGTGCCTATATGGAGCCCTGTTGACCTAAATGTGGCCCCGGGAAGGCATTCTGCAAACTGCAGGATTGAGGCTTTGCTGTGTTGACTTTGGGGAAGTTATTTAATCTGCCTGCTTTATATTTTCCTCATTGGTAAAATTACCTACCTCCCAGGGGTTTGGCTTTACAGTTTGTAAAGTGCTTTTGGTTCCTCACATTAGAAGTATTACAGGAGTCCAAAGTATTTCTTATTATGCTATCTATTTACTGTTAGGGCCTCTGGAATTTCAGTGGCCCAAGATGAGTCAAATGCTGCCAATAGAAACATTATATTTGTATAGATGTATGACTAGCTTTATAAAGCTCCTTTTATAATAATAATAATTAATGGAGATATCCCATCTCCTAGAACTGGAAGGGACCTTGAAAGGTCATCGAGTCCAGCCCCCTGCTTTCACTAGCAGGACCAAGTACTTATTTTGCCCCAGATCCCCAAGTGGCCCCCTCAAGGATTGAACTCACAACCCTGGGTTTAGCAGGCCAATGCTCAAACCACTGAGCTATCCCTCCCACTTATGTGTCACTTCAAAATGATCTGCTATGCTGAGTTATGCCAGCTCAGAATTTGGCCCAAAGTCTTCACTGTCTTCTCACCTATACTCCTGTAAATAAGAAGCAACTGCACGGAAGTATAATTGTGTAAAACTGGTGCCAGTGAAAGGAGAATTGGGATGATAGCATTTGGTATAGGTTTAAGGGAAGGGAGTATAATTCAATGAAGCCAGAATGTAAGGGTCAGGCAACCATCATCCCAATCTCCAACAGGACGGCTCTGTTCTGTTGTGCAAAGAGTTTCTAGTAATACTTTAAGCAAAGGTGACTAAGGACCAGATTTTTAAACACCTTACTCCATAAGCAGGCTGACTGATGCCAGTGGGGCTACTGGCAAAGTAAGGTACTATCAAACAAGAGTAGGGGTATGGAACCTTGACCAGTGTAGCATTAAAGATTCAGAAGGATACTCTAACATTAGTGCATTTGATTAGTTTAATGTTTTTGTTCTCTAAATTCTTGATCAATTCAGGGAAATTGTTTCATTTTCATGTAAAACAAATGAAAAAGGCAAAATTACAAAGGGGGGAGGATTGAGTTCTGCTCTGTTAAACCAGTGCAGATCTAATGGTGTTGTTCAGTAATTGAATCACAGAAACTAGATTTGGTTGCCAAATCAACCGGGATTCTATCTCTAATATACTCTAATCCAGTAGCTTCAGTTGACTGGTTATAGGCATCTACTATTGTCTCTGCCTAAATAGTGACATTATCATTTTGATTACTGAGGGGAAACAAAGTGTTTTTTCAGCTGCATGTTGCAGGCTGATATTTCTGATTATTATTTGCTTTCTCTATTTGAAAATGTCGTCTGACACCTGTGGGAAAATATGGTACTGAGCCACTGCATGTAATGTTAACAGAACACTGAAAGATTGCAGTACGTTCCGCATATTGCCCCAGTAGAGTATGTCTAGCATCACTGCAAAGTTAGATAGAAAGAGACAATAGTACCTGGGAGCAAAAGCTCCAGACATCTGTTTCATGGCATTATCTTTTTATCCAGATAGTGAGTTAAATTCATCCCTATTGACACTTTATTCGGTGGAGTTACCCAAAGCATTCAAGGCTATTTGCTATATCCCCAGTAGAATGATAAGCACCATGGCTGGAACTGCAGTTGATGCATTCACAGTGTAAAGATATGTGGTTGTACCTTTAAATTTATAGCAGGAATATCGGTAGAAGAGGAGAGGGGGAGTATGGGGAAGGCTCTAGGCAGAAGATTTGTAGTGAAACAGAGAGAACATAGGGATAACATTGTTCCAATTATTCTAATAAAGTTCCTTGTTCAGTGTTAGAATTGACTTGTCTGATTCTTTAGCATTATCATGTGACAACACAGTCAAGTATCACTTAGAAGCAGTGTGTTCATGACAATACGACAGTGGTTTCCCACCATGGAAAAGCAGGCAACATCTTTGCACAACAGTGAGGGCAGTTTGTCCTTAATTCTTTCTCTTTTCCTGCTGAAACCCAAACTAACTGTTTCTCCTAAAGTAGGGTTGTTGCAGAGATTACAGAAAAAATATCTTATTATAGGCCAAGAATTTCAACCGCTGCTTCAGGAACCATCTAGAAGAGGGGAAAGAAAATGTTGACTCTTTGATGAAAGAATTGCAGGAGAAGTTCCTGAATAATAGTGAGATTAAAAAGTGCTATGAGAAAGTAAATAAAATTGGAAATGTGCTGGTGGATCACTTGGTACATGGCAAATCTTCAACGGAGACAGTAAGTATGTCCAGGACTATTTGCTGTAAACGAATGAGCTGTGGAAAAGTTTAATCACTGTTAATAGTGCTACCTGGCTAAAATCTATCTACAATTGGATTTGTAATGGACAGATTCTGGTATCCTTAATCAAGCAGATTAACATCTCACTTGGCGTGAAGTCCCACTGATTTCAATGTAATTGCTAGTCAAAGTAAGAAAGGGTGTCAGGATGTTGCTCTAAGCTTGAACAGTCCACGTTAGTCTAATTTTGGAAATCAATGGTACTGCTCAAGATGAGTAAAGATTGTAGACTATTTTGGTTTAAATTAAACTTGTTCTAAGTGGACTCAAGATAGCCTAAAAAATGTTCCTCTTAAACCAAAGTGAGTGCCCACACAGGGGTTTGTACCAATATAACTATATTGGCTTACGTTCAGACAATAGGTTATACCAGTGCAATGTTCTTATGTAGACAAGCCTTAAGTAAGTACAAAGTGAAGGACTTCAGGACTGGCCCTCTGTGCCTTTCATCCCAAAGACTTGCTTTGTGCTTTACATAGGAGGTATCTCAAACACTTGGGTAGCATGAGGAGGGGTGTGAGTTAAATACCTAGATAGAGGTTCACTGGACTATCTACACACTGGCTCTGAGTATGCAAGAATAAATTGCTGTATTACCCATCTTGGAGCAGGTGGAGATAGCCGGAAAGGGGAAACCTTGGCTCCAGGCCTCAATGCATTTGTCAGGACAGATGAGCTGGTGTGTGGGGGAGTGTCAGCTGGCAGCCTTTGGAACAGAGAAGCAGGAAGTGAATTGTAGCTCAGAGGGGTATCTCTGAGAGACAGTCCCTCCAGTTGGTTCATTCTGGAGTGGAGCACACCATCCTTTGCCTAACAGTGCAATCTAGACCTCAGTGAGTGCTCATAGAACCTGAAGTGCAACACCACATCCCCCTAAAGGCAGTACTCTACGGTAACAGGACTGTTGTGGGGCCTAATTTTGTTTGTAAAATATGTCGAGAAAGTTGGATGAAAGATGCTATAATATATAAATGAATTGCAAATAGTTTGAGCTATATATAATCCTCGTATATCACTGAAAATCTCTATGGCAGTAAACATACATTTAATAAACTTCCCTGTAGGAGCATTTTTTAAAGTGTCTGAAAGTACCATTTAGAATTTTATTCCTCCTAAATTTGTAAAGCAGCGAGATAACACAGATTACGTAAAGCAGTGTTTCCCAAACTTGGGACGCCGCTTATGTAGGGAAAGCCCTTGGCGGGCCAGGCCGGTTTGTTTACCTGCCCTGTCCACAGGTTCCGCCCATCATGGCTCCCACTGGCCGTGGTTCGCCATCCCAGGCCAATGGGAGCTTTGGGAAGCGGCACGGGCTGAGGGACATACTGGCCGCTGGTTCCAGCAGCTCCCATTGGCCTGGAGCAGTGAACCGCGGCTATGGGAGCCGCCATCAGCTGAACCTGCGGACGGGGCAGGTAAATAAAGCGGCCCGGCCCGCCAGCGGCTTTCCCTGCACAAGCGGCGTCCCAGGTTTGGGAAACACTGACATAAAGGATTAGATTCACAAGTGGCAGTTGGGTCATTGCTAAAAGGTTGGCCCCTTATTATTTTGTATTAATTCCAATTCCTATTACATTATTTGTCTCTTTCAGAAAAGGCAACGAATTGTTGCTCCCCAAATAAATAAGCCAGGGGAAATATGTTATTACTGTACAATAGATTTGTCATCTCAAATGTTCTGAAGAAAATATTGTTGTGGTGGAGAGGGAATGAATTTTTTTTCAGTGGAAATAACTCTGTAATCATTGTTTGCCGTGTTGTTTCCCTGACCTGAAGAAGACCTCTGTGTAGCTTGAAAGCTTCTCTCTTTCACCAATGGAAGTTGGTCCAATAAAAGATATTACCTCAACCACCTTGTCCCTGTAATCACTATCATTTTGCACCCCATGAAAAGCACGTTTGTCTCTGTACTGAGCTTGCTGTTTACTGATAACACTTATGGAACCAGCAGTGGGTCACAGGGCATTAATATCACAGAGCTCTAGGCATTGTACACAACATGTGGTAACACAGTTTTTGTGTATGGCTTTTTCTCTCTCGCTTCTTAAAATAAATCTTTCCTCCCAGTTTGTACAGCATACAGAACAATTCCAGCTACAGCTCCTTCAGCTCTTCATAATTTCAAAAGCAAGAGAGGCTGTTTGTAGAAGAATCTCACATTTCTCTAACAGCAGATGAGAGCAGTGCTCATTTGTACAAGAAAAACACAAACCAATCAATATATTCAGATATTTTAAAATAACCTTTCTGGGGTTACAGATGGTGGGTCAAATTCATGCCTGATGTATTATTTACTATTAGCCATGTGACTAACTTTTTATTATCCCTATATATTACACTTATACATTAGAAATTAACTTTACATATGAGTCTGTTTCTATCTCTTTTGTTGTTTTTAGTATAATTCACTCTATATCTAAAGCTTCTACAGGGCAGCCAGGATTTTGGGCTATGTGGTCCTTTCTCATATTGTAGAGACACAAGAAATAGAAGCCTAAATTTTTGTTCTTTATCTCAGAATCAGGTTTCGCTCTATTGAAGAGTACTAGTGAGTTGTAACACGTGCTGAGTGGTGATTATGGGTGGGATCCATGATGGTACTTAGGCACGAGTTCTGGCTCCATTGCTATCCACAAACTGCTGAATTGTGTAGGTGACTAAACTCACTCGGGGTATTTGTATGCTGCAATTAGACACCCACGGCTGGTCCATGCCAGCTGACTCAGACTCATGGGGCTCAGGCTAGACTTTTGGGCTCAGGCTGCAGCCAAATGCCTACACTGCAATTAAACAGCTCTTCTGCAGCCCAAGCCTTAGTCAGCTGGCTTGGGCTGCCCATGGGTGTCTAATTGCAGGGTAGACATACCCTTGGTAGCTCTGGTTTTTCAGAGTAAAAGTTCCTTTAGCGCCTAAGTTTCTGGCTCTGAGCATGCACGCTGCTGCCTCACTCTAGGCATCCGGATGCCTGTCTCCTGCCTGAGCTGCCACCTATCTTTTCCTCATTCTCCTCCTCCTGCTCTTGCGGCTACTATTTTGTTGACATCATTCCCTCAAAAAACAGTTTAGGCACTTAAGCCTCCTGACTCCAGGCAGCAGATTCCCATTTGTAGATTGCTAAACTGACATAGGTACCTCTCCCATGCCCCAGAGCCCAGACTTAGGTGCCTAGCTCCATGAGAGGGGGGCAGCTTAGCACACGTTCCTTTCCCTGGCCTCCCCCATTGGCTAGCTTAGGTATCTTCCTGCCTAGCATGTTGGCTTTTGTGGAGAAAATTCTCATTTCTAGGGAGCCAAGGGGCCTAGTCAGCCTTTTGTGGATCACGATGTCATTCCTGTGATTTTTTTTTTTTTTTTTTTTTGGCAAATCAGAGTTAGGTGCTGTGATGCTCAGTGTTGCAATGCTTAGTTCCACCCTATGTGCTGATTGTTTGAAGAAATATTCTGGTGCTTTGGCCTTCTATGTTAGGCTTTTAATGTATGGAAAGTGATCCTTACCTAGATAGGGTGACCAGAGTCCTATTTTTAATGAGACAGTCCCATATTTAAGCCCTCCTGCAGGTGTCCCGACTCTTCTTAAAAATGGAAAAATTGTCCCATATTTTCTGCCTCCCTCCCACCATCAGAAGCAGCAGGTCCTGCTGCTGGCTGGATCCCTGCTTGCCAGCCGTCCACCTACCAGCGGTGAGTGGGGGGAGTCCAGTGTCTGACAATGGAGGTGGGTGTGCAAGGCTGGTGGTGGGGCAAAGCTGCAGTATGCAGAGCCAGGCCGCTCCCCCTGCTGGGCCCTCAGTGCAGCCCTTGCTGCAGGCCGGCTCGGAAATGGAGGGTAAGGGGGAGCGATTTCCAGCCTGTTCCTGCCCCAAACCTGCAGGCTTCACAGCAGTCCCCTAGGCAGGGGCTTAGTACCATCTTCGCCCGCCCCTCCCACTCACCGCCCTGTGTCCTGCCCCCAGGGAGCACAGGGGTGCCCTATCCCTAGTCATCCTCCCCTGCTGAGCCACCTCTCTGGCCAGGCTCCATGGCCACTGAAGCACCTGCAGTCAGGTTCCCTGGGCCCTGGTGCACAATACAGCCTTAAGGCTTAACCCCTTCCTGCCCACATTGTAGGTGGGGGACAGGAGGCGGCTGGGTTATGTCAGTGGCCAGCAGCAGCCTGGAGGTGTTAGCTGCCTTTCAACACTGTGCAGGAAGGAAGGGATGAACTCTGCAAAGATACGGGCCAAGTCATCCCTGCCCCTTCCCCCCTGTCATCCCTGTGGCTGGAAGAAGCTCCTGTCCCTTCCCTCCCACACAGTGCTGAAAGGCTGCTGCTGGCCATGTTCTGGTGTGAACCAATTCCTGGCAAAAATGGGGTGGGGGGGCATCTGACCCTGCATGACCTCCCCATGCATTGCCTTAGGAAGACACAATGCTAGGTCCTGGGAGAGGCAGGTCCATCCTGGGGGCCCAGCTAGGCCTGGAGGGTGGAGAGTGCTGAGCAGGAGGGTTGGTCAGTCAGTCATTTCCCCCCTTCTCCCCATGTGATAGTGGTACAGGTGTGTGTGTGTGGCGGGGGGAAGGTAGGGGTATGTGTGTCACCCCTGCCCCTGTGAACCTTAAAGTCTTAAAGATAAGAAGGTAAATAAAAAGAATCTGACTACACTGTATTTCTTTTTAACCAGGGCTCAGTCAACTTGGTGTTAATTTGAATGTTTGTACTGCATAGTTCTGATTGATTGCCATTGAACTTGCTTGAATATGAGTAATTTTACCAGGTGTCCCCGCATTCAGCATAGGGAAATATGGTCACCCTATACCGAGAGCCTGATTAGATGTTATTTTTGACTAGGCTAGATTCACAAAGGAACTTAGGCATGGCAGTGCTCAGCTTCACTGCACCTAACCTTTAGGTGCCTAGAAAATCACTGGGATCCACAAACTTCAGCACCTGGGCTCCCTATACAGTGAATGAGGAGAGGAGCATCTCAGAATGGGATTCCCAAAATCCAGCATTGTAGGTGGCTCCCTGAACAAGCTAACCAAGGGGGAAGCCAAGCCAAGGGTGGGCGGGGTGGGGGTGCTAAGCCACACCCCTTTCGTGGAGATAGGTGCCTAAATCCAGGCTATAGGCAGGCACTTCCCTCTGCTTGGGCTTTTCAGCTGCAAACCTTCTCTTGGAGTCAAGGGTTTAAGATGTTTTAGCAAGAAGCTGAGGGTAGGGGTGGGAAGGCCCTCCCTCAAAACATTAACCCCAGTGGTTAGGGTACTCACCTGGGATGAGGGAGACTGCCGGTTCAAGTTCCCCCTCTACCTGAGGGGGAGAAGGCACTTGAAGTGGGTATCCCTCACCTCTCAGATGAGTGCCTGAGCCATAGGGTTTTGGGCTATGCTGATGTGGGGTTCCCTCAACCTCTCCTGTTGAAGCTGTTCCAGTGTGGCTAAATGATTAAAGAATCAGCCAGGGAAAGTCTTCGTAGCCTGGTGCTTGGGTCATTCCCCTAGGAAGTGGAAGACATAGGATGAAGTACCCCTGGTCCAATGACTTTATTATCCAAAGTGGCACAGCTTCATCTGGAGAGACTCAGGAAGCCCCACATCAGAATATCTTATAGCTCAATGGTTAGGACACCCACATAAGAGGTGGCAAATCCCTTCTCTCCCTCTGGCAGATGGGGGACTTGAACAGGGGGGTTTCCTACCTCCCAGGTGAGTATACAAACACTGGGCTAACAGTTATGAGGGAGGTGGTGGTCATCCTCTGGCTGTTTTGTGTAAACTCCAGCAGAGTGGCCCAATTCAGTAGGCAAGGTTTGAGCACACTCATTTGGATCAGGCCCTGCAGGCAAGTTAGGTGCAGGAATACCCTAGTTCATGAATGGCATTGGGGTGTAGGCATCCAGACTCCTGATGTGCTGCTGCAGTGTGCATGCTCATGATCAGAGGCAGAAACAGAGGCGCCAAGGTAACCTTTACTGAGCAATTATTAGTTGCCTACATGCTTCAGGGGCAGCTGAGTGGGGGGTTTTGTGAATCCCAATCTCATTCTGGGAGGTAGGTGCCTAAAGTGTCAGTTACGTGTCCAAGTCCTCTTTCTGAATCTAGCACACTGTATCTAAAGCCAAATAAATATGCACAGTGTTTTTCATTTTGAAATCTTGAAGTGACACAATTCACCTAACTACTGTCTGAGCCCAAGGTCCTCCAGGGAGCCACTAGTGGCAGGGATCCATACTTGATGGCTATCTGCGTTGTAGTAGTTTTTTCTCTCCTCTTAACAGTGAATGGGAATTAGGAGGAGGCATGTTCCATCCTACAGAGTAAGGATCAATCCTACCATTGCCAGGAGACTAAGGTAGGCAAGTTGCTGGCAGACCAGTGAGGCCTCTAAGGCCTTGGCATGAGATGGCACCTGAACACTGACACATGACATGCATAGCTGGAAACCAATCTGACTTATTTGTGGGTCAGTATAGTTTAAAATAGATGTTTAGACTCTATGGAATGCTTGTAGATGCTGCATGTATTAATACTCCTTATAATATTTGTATCCTGTGTTATAAGGTAATGTTTGCTCTGTAATTATAAAACTGTTTGCCAAAGCTGTAAATCTCCCCCAGTCAGAGGAGCACTACCAAGTGTGAAATGCTCGTTCAGCACAAGATGTTATCTCCTGCTCCTCAGGAAGGATTATTGAATCCAAATGGGACATTATGGAACAAAGAGTTTGTTGATTGCTTCACCCACAGCCCTGAAGAGGGGACTTGGCCAAGCCCTTCCATATCCTAGCTTGAACTCTGTGGGGAAGGGAATAAAATTGCCTGCTAAGGAGAATTTATTATTCCTATGTTGCTTCAATCCTGAGGGTTTCTAAGCATGAGCAAGAAGTCCCCAACTGTTTATCTTGGGTTACCCCTAAAAGACATATAAAGTTTTGCTTATTATAGAAGTTTCTATTATCATTTGGAATTTAAGATAGTAACTCCATTTGTTTGTGTAAGCGTTACCTGCTTTAAATAACTCTCATTTCTTTATCCTAGTTAATAAACCTTTAGTTAGTTTGTTGCAGGATTGGCTACAAGCATTGTTTATAGTGAGAGAACTTTGTGCAATTGACCTGAGGTAAGTGAATGATCCTCTGGGAGTGAGAGTAAGCAGAATATTGTTGTGATTTTTGGTGTAAGGGACCATCTATCATAGAGTCAAGCTTGTCTAGGTGACAAAACAGATCGGAATGCCCAAAGGGACTATCTGTGACTCCATATTAAGGCTGTGTACTGCCTGAGGAGTTTACACTTGTTACATGTGTGATAGGTTCCACTTGGAACTGGGGTACCACTGAGCCTGCCTGACCCACAAGCCTGGGCTCCCTTTAACTGTACTGCTGTGACAAGCTGCAGACATGCTCCCGGTCTCACATTTTCACCAGCACACATACAGGTAGGGACACACTCAGCTGTTGTAACATGCAAACAGGCTTTCTGATTAGCCCGGGCATGGGAAGGCTTCAGCTAAGGAACTGCCCAGATACTCAGGTGCACACCCCCTTCTAGAGTATAAACCCAAAATTATACTGTCTTGCACTGTACAGAGAACTATACAGTGTAAGCTCATGAAATTTGACCCCTCCCTCAATGTGGAGAGATAGATGCAACAGCTTTTTGCCCCCCAGTTTTGAATTCCATTCACAGGGTTTTAGACAAAATAAAAACAAGTGTATTAACTACAAAAGATAGATTTTAAGTGACTATAAGGGATAGCAAATAGATCAAAGCAGATTACCCAGCAAATACAACAAAAATGCAATCTAAGCTTAAGATACTAAAGAAACTGGTTACAAGTAATAATTTCTCACCCTAAATGTTGTCTTAGGCAGATTGCAGAGATTCTTGAAGGCCAGATGCACTTGCCTGTAGCTTAAAACTTCAGATATTTCACAGGCTAGACAACCTTCCAGCCTGGGCTCAGTCCTCCTCTCCTCGTTCAGTCTTTGTTTCTTAGGGCATGTCTTCACTAGCAACGTTAAAGCACTGCCGTGGCAGCGCTTTAATGTGGCTGTGTAGTCACGGCACCAGTGCTAGGAGAGAGCTCTCCCAGTGCTATAAAAAACTCACCTCAACAAGGGGAATAGCTACCAGCACTGGGAGCATGGCTCCCGGCACTGGTGCACTGGCTACACTGGCACTTTACCATGCTTCAACTTTCTCGCTCAGGGGTGTGAAAAAAGACGCCCTGAGCGCTGCAAGTTTCAGCACTGTAAAATGGCAGTGTAGACAAGGCCTTAGATGTTTACAACAGTCATCTTGGGCGGGGATGCAGTGAAGAACGAACCCTGATTATGTCACTCTCCTGCCTTAAATAGGTTTTGCATATGGCGGGAATCCTTTGTCGTCTTATGTGATTCCCACCCCTGGTCAGTGGAAAAATACTAGTATTATCATGATGTCCAGTATCAGGTGACTTGATCACATGACCCTGCAGCCATTACTCAAAGGCTGTTTGTAGCATCCCCAGGAAGACTTGTCAGTGGGTGATTAGCATCTTCTGAGACCGATTATTTTCCGTAATGGCTCTTCACAGCAAGACAGAGACTGAGTGCATTCTGCCTAGTGGGCATTCCCTCAGAGTAAACACATTTGTAATAGATGCATATTCAATATTCCTAACTTCAGATACCAAAATGATACATGCATACAGATAGGATAATCATATTCAGTAAATCATAACCTTTCCAATGATATCTCACATGCCTTATCTTGTATCAAATCATCATAGTTATGCCATGATCATATCATAACAATATCTCTATGAAGAATATGGAGCATAATGCCACAACATGGTTGGTGAAATCTAAGTATACAACTCATAACCATTTGGGGGTTTGTGTCCTGCTTTTTAGCAATCTGCCCTGAGGCTGATATTCTGGCTCGTGAACCACTCCAGACAGTGTGTGGATTTTGTTGATACTTACAGCAAGCGACAGGATGACAGTGCTTTGGTGGTATTTAACCTTATGGGAGAGATCACGTGGAACTCCCAAATGGGTTTGGCAGTAGGAGGGCCAGACAAGTAGGTCAAATGCCTTTCTTTCCCAGCTACCAGGACTTCTGTTTAGATTAATGTATTTATTTCACATTTTGTCTTTATTAAATTAATTTTGCACGTTCAATGACACATGTTAATCAAGGAGAAATATGCATAGGAAGGATCTAAAGTTTCATTTTCTGAAAAATGTTTTTTTCCCCCTCATGAAACTTCCCCTGTCGTTGAATTTCATTTTCTTTCACCTTTAGCTAATTGTTGTGCTGTATTTGTTACTGGCCAAATGAGAGATAATTTATTCTCAGTGCAGTTTCACTTGACATTTGTGCGTTAATGCGAGACATAGATCAATGAGACCCCTTTCTCTTTGGGCTGCATCAATGTTCATTACTAAACCTACTAAATCAACACTGGCTTCCTGGGAAATTTTATTGCAATCAGGCTCTGTACAGGTGCCCCTTTCAGTTAGAAACAGTAAAATATTCTTTAAGAGAATCAGGCCACTTCTAATTTAATCAGATGGAAATAATTCATCCTTCCCCATACTTTGTGTAGGGAACATCACAGAGGGCCACCCAGAGGAATCAGGGGGCCTGGGGTCTTCGGTGGCGGGGGGCCCCTGCCACCGAAGACCCGGCACTTCAGCAGCGGGTCCCGGAGCAGAAGGACCCCCCACCGCCAAATTGCCACCGAAGACCCGGAGCGGAAGAAGCGCCGGGGCCCCGGGCCCTGCGAGAGTTTTCCGGGGCCCCCGGAGCGAGTGAAGGACCCCGCTCCAGGGGCCCCGAAAAACTCTCGTGGGAGCCTGGGGCAATTTGCCCCACTTGCGCCCCCCCCCCCGGGCGGCCCTGACATCACAGGCTTTGGGGAGGGCAAAATGGTTGATCTCTCACCCCTCTTACACAGAGGTAGGCACAATCTAGCTCCAAATAACTAAGATCTCTAATCCCATGCCCCCTTCTCCCTTTAATCACACACCTCCACACCATATTGTAATAACGCTAGAGATGGTTGAGTTATTGGTTACAAATATATTATCCAAGTGACATAATATCTTATTCTGTTCTTAAAAACCAAACCTGAGTTCTGAAAATGTATTCATTTATTTATAAGCTTCCACCAAATACTTTAGATCAACAGTTTTCAATCATAGAATCCTAGAATATCAGGGTTGGAAGGGACCTCAAGAGGTCATCTAGTCCAACCCCCTTCTCAAAGCAGGACCAATCCCCAACTAAACCATCCCAGCCAGGGCTTTGTCAAGCCTGACCTTAAAAACCTCTAAGGAAGGAGATTCCACCACCTCCCTAGGTAACCCATTCCACTGCTTCATCACCCTCCTAATGAAGTTTTTCCTAATATCCAACCTAAATCTCCCCCACTGCAACTTGAGACCATTACTTCTTGTTCTGTCTTTTGGTACCACTGAGAACTGTCCTTTTTGGAGCCCCCTTTCAGGCAGTTGAAAGCAGCTATCAAATCCCTCCTCGTTCTTCTCTTCTGCAAACTAAACAATCCCAGTTTCCTCAGCCCCTCCTCATAAGTCATGTTCTCCAGCCCCCTAATCATTTTTGTTGCCCTCCGCTGGACTCTTTCTAATTTTTCCACATCCTTCTTGTAGTGTGGGGCCCAAAACTGGACACAGTACTCCAGATGAGGCTTCACCAATGTCAAATAGAGGGGAATGATCATGTCCCTCAATTTGCTGGCAATGCCCCTACTTATACAACCCAAAATTCCATTAGCCTTCTTGGCCACAAGGGCACACTGTTGATTCATATCCAGCTTCTTGTCCACTGTAACGCTAGGTCCTTTTCTGCAGAACTGCTGCCTAGCCACTCGGTCCTTAGTGTGTAGCAGTGCATGGGATTCTTCCTTCCTACGTGCAGTACTTTGCACTTGTCCTTGTTGAACCTCATCAGATTTCTATAAAATGTTCCTGAACAGGTCATTTCAACTGCTCAATATTTTTTAGTGTGTGATTGGTTGCATGTGTCACATGGTTCTGTTTCTGCTCATCATTCAGTCTAATGTGCATAAAATGATTGCCTTAAAGGAAATAACTGAGTGAAGGGATTGTCCTATGTCCTTACTGGATTTGTACTTGCATGATAATTATTTTTTGTCATATCTCCTGAAAACCCTTACTATGTAATCAACACTCTCTTCATTATTGTTGTATTCTTTACGTGTTGGAAACTATTTAATACATTATCAGGCAAAACATAAATGGAACAAACTAAAGATCATTACTGATGGTGAGTCTAAAATCTGAGATCACAGAAACAAAAATTTGCTTGTGTGTAGATCAAATCATGCAGCTAAAGGTAAAAGGTAAAACTCCCATTGATATTAATTCAAGGACTGTAAAATTTTGCTCTGGAATGCTTGGACAGCTACTTGTATTAGAATGGAAAGGACTGATAAGTAATGCTGTGTTGTGGCTATCAAGTCTTTGTGATGTATCAGAGTACTGAATATACAGTAAAGGGTTGCCTGCATGGATGCTGTTGTCTTAGTCACAGACAAATGTTGTGTGTTGTTCATAGCTGTGAACTTAAAATGAAAGCCATAAGCTATTGAATCTTCAGAAAGGTTTCCATAAGGGTGAGGTAACGGAAAAGAGCCGATAGTAAGTCAGCTATGAGGAACTTAAGGCTCTGAAGCTTTCTTAATGGGTCCTTCATGATGTGCTTTCAAAAACATTTTTGTATGAAACTATTATGTATTTGGGCCCATTTCTATGCGAGGCTGAACACCATTAATTTCTTTTAACTTCAATTGGAGTTGAAAATACCCATCGTGTAGCAAGTTTGAGCCTCTTATTACCTCACATAAACTAATCAACAGTCTCCCTCTCCCTCCCCCCCCACATTCTGAAGCCTGCTGATCTTGCCATAGTTGCACAGAATTATTCAGAAATCTACAGAACTGGCTGCTTCACTCTGTAAACCTCAAGGGAAAAAATTGAATCTTTCATCACATTCATACAGCATTCCAGTCTCGTATTTCATGAAAAGGGGGTTGTTAGTTTTGATCATAGCAAAAAAATTACATTTAAATTCAAATAAATGTTTGGTACTGTAATTCCACCCACAAGGGAAAACCTATTTCAGTTATTATGATAACTTGATCACCAGTCAATGGTTGTGTTGATCAAAAATGGATATTTATAGGAAAAGAACACTTTATAAAAGTGAATTTTGCCTTCATATAGTGTTTTTCAACATCCATTATTTAATATTTGAAAGAAGATTAATAAATAGAAATGCCAACTGTTTCTTTGGGGAAAAAAATAGATCCATGATAGCCTTTAATTTCAGCACAGAAAATGAAAGCTTTCCTTTTGGGGTTAGGACAAAACTGAAATTGAAGTGCGTGCCTGGGGAGTTCTCACATTTCAAACTGTAGAACTTAAAATCTTCACAATAGTCTACAGGAATGTATGGCTTGTGTTTTCCTTTCTCCCCCTACCACGTTTCCCCACCACCACCACACCCCAGATACTATCTTGTACCTATAGTACCTTTTGGAGGGCTTAGCGGATTTAGTGCTTAAGGAGGTTGGTAGAGATTTTTTTGTCTTGGAGAATGGTGAAGAATGGGGGGGGAAATACTAGCAAACATTTTTTTCAAATTCTAGATCCCATTTCCATTTGTCAAGTCTTGCATACCTTTTTATTTGCTCCCTCATAAAGAGTTGTTCAAGTGTGCATATTTTTCTATGGCTGTTTGACGGGAAGTTGTATTCACATGAATATATGCATAAACATCTTTTTAAAATTACAATTGTGAGGATGTGTATTTCCAATGTCATTTAGCCATTCTGCACTCATCTATGTAGGGTTGGAAGAGAGGATGGTAGGGATGAAATGTGAAGAGAAAGCAGCTGATTATACAAAACACCCCACAAAACAACCTGATTGGTGATCACAAGAGAAGTTGGGAAAAGAGAGGGTGCTGTGCTCTAAAAGCAGAAAGGTTGTTTGCCTGTAGATACTTTGGCTGGATCCTCAGCTGGTATATATCTGCACACTTCACTGCAGTCAACAGGGGCTATCGTGATTCACACCAGATGAGGATCTGGCTCACTGTCTATCTTTCAGCTCAAGCATGGAGCAAGGAATCATACGTGTGGACAAAAGTTGGTGACGCAGGTGGGGATCTAAACCAATAGGCAACTAGACCCAAACTGACATACAGAGGTGCATCAGCCTACTAGCATCACTGGGGAAGAGGAGGAAGCCAGCAGCACCATTCACAGAGTAGCAGGGACCACAGCTATTTGCTGAACAATTACAAATAAAGAACGCATCATGAATTATCAAAAAATAGAGCATGAGTTTTTTTAATTCGTTTTTATTTCTTTAATCTGAGATACAAACTGGTCTCCATGAATTATATGACCAGTTCCAATTTATCACTAGCACAGCACCGGTAACGTCAGTGCAAGCTTCCCTATGCCGCCTCCCCTAAGGTACATGTGCCAGCTCATACCTGAAAGTGCCACAGCCCAAAACAAACCAGGTTAATTGTTTGGGTGTATAAACACCAATTATAAAGATCATTCCTGTGATTTGGATACATGACCATGTCACTGTCACTGGACAGCTATCTAATCCAAGATATATATATAATATATATATATATATATATATATATATATATATATATATATAAATATATATATGCATTTCTAATGTATCATCACCATAAAGAGGAGCAAATTACAAAAGCTTTGTATCCGATGCTATTCTGAAGTTATCATTTTTAATTTTTTAGAAATCAGGCTGGACATTTTGGCAATAGGCATTAGGGATTTTTGGTGCTTTCTGTTTTGAAACAGATTAGTCTCTCTCTTGTGCTAATTCATTACTCCTGGTTCCAGTTTCAGTTGGTACCAGGTAGTGCAGCCAAGTGCAAAAATGAGAGGGGATGCAGGGAATTAAAAAATGCTAAGTGAAGTCTTCTGACCTTCATAAAGGAGTTGGGTGAGGGTTCAGATTGAGCAACAGAGAGTCCTGTGGCACCTTTAAGACTAACAGATGTATTGGAGCATAAGCTTTCGTGGGTGAATGCCCACTTCGTCGGATGCATATCGACGAAGTGGGCATTCACCCACAAAAGTTTATGATCCAATACATCTGTTAGTCTTAAAGGTGCCACAGGACTATCTGTTGCTTTTTACAGATCCAGACTAACACAGCTACCCCTCTGATATGGTTCAGATCGAGTGTTTTAGCCAGACTGGTTCACTCGTGCCTATGTAGTATTTACCTAGCTCAGATTAGAATCCGAGATCTTGAGATAAGAAACTCCATGCTCCAGTGTCAATACTCTACAAGTCAGCGGTATTAGGCGATATAGAATTTGCACCCAATTCTGTAGTCCTTACTCAGGCAAATCTCTCTTTAAATCAATGGAAAGCTGGTTTGAGTAAGGACTGCAGTAGTGGGCAGGGCACTAACGGTCTGATTCAAAAGACTGTTGAGGTCACTGGAAAGACTAGTGATTTGTGTGAGTTATATGAAACACTTAGGGGTGACTGTTCTTTTTAATCATGAGCAATATTTTTTGACTCAAGTAGTCCCGTTAAGATCAATGTGGCTGCTTACATGGATTAGGATAATACACACAGAGGAGTATAGGATTTGGTGTCTAACTTTTATTCCAAGTCCTTTTCTTCCCTAAAATGTCTGGGTTTCAGTGGTTCGTGAGGTGTGTCCAGGCTCTTTTCATTTTGCTTAGCCCTAGGTTTGTCTGCCTTTCATAAAACACCCTTGTGCAAATATTAATGTATTAGAACTTGAGCCGTAAAAAGTTTAACTTTATTTTATTATCTGACAGTAAAGCCTGCAAAAAAGCTTGACTGTAAAAATTAAACTCACTCATCCTTAATAGTAGCTAGTTCAATTTTCCTGTCAAACTGGAACAGTCATTTCCCTTAGAGAAATCAAATATCCTTTTTTCCAGCTCCCAGATAAAAAAGACAAGATACTGTTCTCCTCTTACAATTTCTGAGAAGTGCATTAATACCAATTAAGCTATAATTTTAACTTAAACTGTCTTTCAGTGCTACTGAAATAGTTAATATGGAAAACACTCTATTGAGTTCAGCACCCTGGAAGTTTTTTTAATTTTGTAGTTTGTTTATTTCATTCTTCCCAAAGTAACTTGTCAATATAACATTTAAAAAAAAAATCAATAGTATTTTTTCCCAAGTCTCTGTTTTTTGAAGTCATTATTTGTATACAAACTTGCATATTAGTTTGAAACATGTCTACTAATGATGTAAAGACAATTTTAGTCATAATTTCTGGGGGTGGGTGTTTACTGTTGGTAAACTGTGTTTTTTAGAATACCCTTGATGTATTTTCATATTTAAAGAATCTACAATGTTACAAATTGAGCACATACTGAGTGGGGTAGGTACGTATTTTTGAATATTTAGCCTATTGGCCCTAATCCAGCAAAGCACTTATCTAGCTTTGAGCACATGAGTAGTCCCAATTGCTTTGTTTGATTGGGACATAAACGGGAAGACTTCTTCTTCTACCCTAAGTCATGAGGACTGCCTAGTTTTGTACCTTAAGGGATTCTAAATGTCATATGGAGCACTGAATTTTCTTGTGTAATTCCTTCAGTTCAGTGGAGGTAACACAGACAACTGAGGGAACAATTTGGCACAAAGGTTTAAGGTAGAACTAAAGCCCAAATATCTAATTCAGAATATTCTGGTTTGGTTGGAAAAGTTCTTTAACAATTTATTTAAATTGTGGGTTTTTTTTGTTTTGTTTTGTTTTAAAGCTCCAATGGGCTGACTTGGTGCAACAGCAAATTCCAAAATAGTATGACCCAGTCTTCAGGTGACTCAGGACAGAGTCACCTAGTGTACACTTGAACCTCCTACGGGCAGCTATTGAAAACTCTGCATTTCAATAGAATTTGTGATGTAGCTGCCTGGCTTGTCACTTCATTCCCCTCTCCCTCTCCCTCTCCCCCTCCGGCCACATTAGCAGATGATTCTTAAGGAACATGGTTACTGAAAATCAAGTTAAACAGCGTTTGAGAGGGTCCCTCCATCCCATCTCTTTTCTTTTGCTGGTCTTAACATATGTATCTAATAACATTTTAATTTAAAGAAGAAAAAGGGGAAAGAAGGTCAAACAATCAATCCGAAACCATACACTATGACACCTCCTGATTTCCTGCTTCTCTATCCCTTATTTCTTTTTCTTGGGCATGCACACACATGCCCTCGCCTCTTTTACCTAGGCCAGTGTAGTTTTTCCCTATTGTTGACTGTTGACCCACAACTTGATCTTATGACCTATAACCCTATTTCATGTCTTGTGAGTGATTTATACTTGCTGGAGGTAGAATGATATTTTAGGACTATATCATCAACTTCTTAGGCCTGGACTACACAGGGGGAATGGGGAGGGGGTTCGAACTAAGATACGCAACTTCAGCTACGCTATTCGTGTAGCTGAAGTTGAAGTATCTTAGTTCAACTTACCTAGCCGTCCTCACGGCAGCGAGTTGATCACCGTGGCTCCCCCGTTGACTCTGCTTACTCCTCCTGCTGAGGTGGAGTACAGGCGTCGATGCGGGGATTTAGACGAGACGCGATAAATCGATCCCCGATACATCGAACACTACCCGCCAATCCGGTGGGTAGTATAGACGTACCCTTAGTTTGGAATGCGCATGGGGGCAAGTAAAAGAACAAATAACTTGGTTATTAGGCTTGCTATGATTAAGGGCCTGTTATAGTAGTATGAGGCCTTGAGTGAGTAGTTATGCTAAAAGCTGGGATTTAGCTGAACTGTTGTAGGCCTAAGTAGATAACCCTATCCTAAGCAACAGATTCTGCACTCTCCTCCTGAGAAAATGACTAAGTGACCACAAAGGGTACAGTGCATTGCAGAATTCTGCAAGAAGGGTGTTTTGAGGGGGCTTTAGCAATTTGGTTGCTAGGCAATTAGTCCACAATAAAGTATAGGAATTATTAGTAAATGAGTGATATGGGCTATTAATATTAATGATGAGAGTTGTAGTTGTGACCCCCTGAAATGTCACCTATGGATAATGGGCAGGTATTATCACGGTCACAGAAGGTGGTCAAATGTGGTTAGATATCCAACAGATTACATGATACACAGTATACACAATGCAAGAAGCCACTTTACTGTACTTCTTGTATTAATGTATATTGATTTCCTATTACTTCAGTTGTAGATGTCCATATCAAATAAGGCTCTGTATGTGTTTCACCAGATTTTATCTTCAGATAACTCTAAGTAGCCATTTAGAAAAAGAATCTGTTGTTTTTGACAAGTACATGTTGCCCCTTAATAAATAATCTTATAAGTGTTCTAATTGATCGGGCTATGCTACCTTTTGGGGCAACACTTAAAAAATTGCCAGTTTTGTGTGTTTTATATATATGGAAAGATAGCTGGGTCAAAAAGGCTAAATAGAACCCTAATATTCTATCACATTGATCTCTTTACTGTGTGGTAGCCCATTTCCTTTCTTCTCCTCTGCTTTTATCTTTCTAGATTGTAAGTTCATTGGGGCAGAGACTGTCTCTTACTATCTGTTTGTAAAGTGCCTTTCCTAGGGAGTTACCAGGATAGTAATAAAGATGTATAGCTATTATTATGTGTAAACTGGAATGCACAATTCACAACTGAAACTTCTGGCATAATTTTTCCCACGTTGTTACCACAGAGCAGGGTTATAGATGACTTTTTTTAAATTTTGGTTGGGGTGGGGGATGAGATAGTGTAAACATTATATTCAACAGCTATTTTATTACATTCTATCTAGTTATTAAAGCAAGGACAGTCCCCTGATAACTCAATTTGTTCTCTTCAGCCCAGGAAGTGTACAATCCTCTGGTCTTAGCTGCTTGAAATCCCTCCATTCCCCCTAGAGTCTTAGCTGACTCTTGATAGCTGGCACTGGGTTGAAGGTCTCTCCTGCAGCAGGCTCTGTCTGTCTTCTTCCCTGACTGGGAAATGGCTCAGCAAGCACTTTGTCCTCTAGATAAATTAATGGAGGCTAGGTCCATCAATGGCTATTAGCCAGGATGGGCAGGGATGGTGTCCCTAGCCTCTGTTTGCCAGAAGCTGGGAATTGGGGCGACAGAGGATGGATCACTTGATTCATCGGTTCTGTTCATTTCCTTGGAAGCACCTAGTATTGACCACTGTTGGAAGACAGTATGCTGGGCTAGATGGACCTTTGGTCTGACCCTATGTTCTTTTTTGAGAAGGGAAATTCTACCTACTGGAATGAGACTCACTTGTTAGCTAGGCTGCAGAAAGAGTGGGAAAAGCAATCTGTTTCCATCCTTCTCCCACAAAGACTATTGATCCACTCTCTCTGGGCAAGCAAGAGGACTTCTGATCCCCTCTCTAATGGGAGACCTGTCCTAGGTCCAACCAGCTGCCACACCTGCTCTGATTCCAAGAGTCTCCAGGCTGGCTCTTCTCTTCCCCTTCTCCCTTCCTGCTGTAACCCTTCTGCCAGTCAGATTTGGCAGCAACAAGGGCCAGGTTCAGTATCTAGGGGTTCCTTTTCAACAATACAACACAAAACCAGCTTCAGCCCCCACCCAGTGACCTGGGAAAATTACATACCACCCCGTGGGCACCTCTAAGAGGCAATACTTCCCCACTCACAAACACAGAGTCTGAGTGTAGCAAAAAACTTTTAATAAAAGGAGGGAAGTAACTCAGCATTAACTTTGGGGAAACACCACAAACAGGGTACATAAATGTGAATCATGAGCAAAAGTCCCACCCCCAAGTAAGTTGGGCAGTGTCCTTTTCCCCTCAGGTTCTTATGTCCAACAACCCAAAAGTCCCTTTAACATGCCTGACCCTTCTCTGCACCCCACCCACAGTTGCTGTACTTGGACAGTGCAGACACAGAGTTCAGAGGTGCATCTGCAGAGTTCACCTCCCTCCTTGGGTGAAGGGAGGGGAAGGAGGCATCTTACTCGCTCCACTGCTCAGACACTCACTAACCCCCCCACCCTTTGCAGGGCTCTGCTCTAGCCCTCTCTGCCAGCTGCCCACTTGCTGTGCCTTTCCACCACTTAACACAGCTCTCAGTGATTTCACATGCTGGTGCACACTGGGCTGTCTCTTACATTAGAGAAACTGTCCCAAAGCAAGTCTAATACTTAAACCTAGATATCAGTGACTTCAACTCTGCAGCATATAACAAGACTCTCAATTGGGTCTAAATTAACTGTTATTACACAATGGCATGAAAAGGGTACAAATATCTGACAATCCCGCCCCCTTCTCTCAACTCACTGTGCTTTGGAACGCATGTCCCCTGCCTAGTGAGTGTCGTTTACTTGAGGGTGAGTCCCTCAGTCAGGATATGCCAAGTACAGTTCTGCTGCCCTCAGTTCACACAACAAAGATAACAATGCTCTATTACTCCTGCCCCAATAACAAGGAGACTGGGGATCCAACACCAGCCAAAAGTGATAATTTGGGCAAGCAATCCCATCATGCTGAGCATGTAGGCAGGATGGATGTGCCCATGCAAATGATAAGCTCCTGAAATCTTGTTCCATAGCTCATCACTGGATGTCAGCAGAGAGCTCATTCAAGACTCTACTTACACTGCATAAGTTCCATGTGCTGTTTTCACAAAGGGAATGGGGAGGCCAGACATGACACCATGATTATTTGGCTGTCTTTTCACACAGGCTCTGATACTAGTCCCATCATGTCTGGGAGTCAAAGCACTTCCAACTGCAGTCATATTTGTAGCCTTTTCCTTGACAGAGTCTCTGGGCCGGAGAGGAACCAAGTGGGTCTCATAAGCAAAACATAAAAAGGAATTGTTTTCCAGTGTAATCAACAGATCACATATTCCTTTTCTTCATTCTGCCACATTCTAGACTGCAATGACTATATAAAACCAAGATGTTTAGTGGCTCCATTATTCTGAAGGTAGTGACAGCATATTTTGTTTCTACCATTGTATCAGTGTATTTGGGCACAAACTACTTTTGAGTAAATATACAGCTGAAGCTTTCACACAGTCTGGATTCTGTAACTGGAAAATGATGTGAGACAAATTTGAGAGGCACCGATCATCTCTGTGGCGCCACAAATCAATTAATATTCTTCAAAAGCCAATAAAGACTATTGTTGACATACTGAGTTTTCAGGACTCTCAAGAGAAAAAAGAAAACAGGAAGATTTTAATGAAAATGCTAAGTAGTATACGTTATCTTGTTAGACAAGGAAGTGCACTGTGGAAGCCATTATACTTAAGAAGCTGAAAATACATTCTTAAGTGGAGAGGTTGACTTTATTCATCTGTTTGTTTGCAGGCAGAATATGACCCTGATATGTCAAAGTGGCTAACAGAGAGTCAGGACAAATCCAGTTATTCAGAATGAGATAATGGAAATCATGATTCTCAGAATCATGAGGGATATTTCTGAAAAGTGGTATATAATTGTTAGATGAAACAGACTTTCCAAAGAGCATGTGATTTTAGGCTTGCAGTGTCTAGCTGATGACATGAATGGTCATGAAGAGTTAATTGGTTGTACAATGTAGCCTGTACATCAGCAGAGGTAATATTATCGGTAAAAGTTGATCTATATCTAAGGATCAACAACTGTCATGGACAATGCTATGATGGTGCTGCTGAAGTTCCAGAATAGTAGTATTTACTAGTTGCATTATCATACTCCCTTGGAGCCCAAGTTATGGCCAAGGACCCCATTGTGCTAGGGTCTGTACAAACACAGAACAGAAAGATGATCCCTGCCCCAAAGAGCTTACACTTTAAGCATAAAACAAGGGACAACAGATGGATACAGACAGAGGGGGAAGTACTAGGAAACAATAGTATTAAGCTGTAGCAACCAGACTGCAGCAGGAAGAACCATGAACTACATGTATACTAATTGTTGTAGGCATGCTTTGAATTTGGATGTCAGGATGATATTAATACTATCCTAAGAGATACTCTTGAAACTGTTCATGAAAGCAAAACATTAATTTTAAAATCACCCAAACAAGATGCTATATATTCAGGACTTGAAATATGAAGTGTTAAGCACATCAGGCAGCTGTGTTTTCTGTCCAACAAGACAGACTGCCTGTGCAGAAGCATTAGCTCTATTTCTGAGAACTTCCTTGCACTGTGTGCCCCTTAGAAGCATGATAAGAACACAACGAAAGATCCTGATTAAGAGCTCAAAGTTGTGGCATAGCTGCTCAAGTGGAAAAGTTTAACTTCCTCTTTGATATTGAGCTGGGTTGAGAAGTCCTAAACATGATAAGACAGTCTATCCAAAACTCTGCAAGGGTCAAACATTTCAGCAACAGAAGGCCAAGTTCTTAGGAAAATAGCACTCAATTCACTTCAGTCTGTCCAATCAGATGACAGCTAGTACTCATTCCAGGAGCTAATCTACCAGAAAAGTTAAAAGTTGGAGATATTCAGAATGCCTGAGCTTAAGTTGGGACAGGTGAACCCAGCTACCCAAGGAAGTTTCATAAGAACATTTACTTTCAAAGTAATTGATTTTACAGTGTCTGGCATTCAGTCAAGATTTGAACAGAGGCTACAAAATGATTCACAATCTTAAAATTCTCCTAACTCGCATCTGTTATGTTTGGAGTTCAAAATGTACATCAGGTGTGTGATTCTGATTTCAATCATGATCACCTGATTACTCAGCCATGCCTTGTAACTCAACTGTCCGCGTACCAAAAAATTGTTGAAATCAGTTCAGCAATATCTCCATTTGCTCAGCCATACTGTGTGTCAGCTGTTTTCCAAAGTGGTGAAATAGAAAAAAATTATTTTGGTGGAACTGGCAACTAATGCTGTGTAAGTGAACATAGTTGGTGCTCTGCCACTTTAAAACATGGCTTTGATCCACAGTGGGACAATTACGACTCAACGGGTATATGCTCTAATGTGCACAAGGACAAACCTGATGATAACTAGCTTACAGGGGTTGCCTAAGAATTCATTTCAAGAAACCCAGGGAGAAGATCATTGTTTGAAACTTTGCTCACAAATCTGAAATGTTCCCTGTAAACTACATGCACATTTGGCTGTACTCATGTTTCTTCTGTGCAGCCCTAGCAGGGACATGGTGTGGCCCTTTAAGAGCCTGCTGTTCTCTGCTTCTCTCTTCCCCTCATGAAACGGCATGTGTGGCCCTGTTCCCTCGCTGGGGTGGGGGGGAAGGGAAGGGAGTGGTAACATTACTGGTCTCAGGGACATGACAACCTGGCTGGGAAGTGTGGTAGCTCCAGGACACCTCTTGAGGCAGACCTCAAATGAGGAGTCTGGCTGGGCTCTGTGGTGCCAACCCAGGTCGAGGAAGCTCCAGAGCTGCAGCTTGATAGGGCCACATCTCTCCACCCAGCCCGCTGGCTGGCTGTTGATTTCCAGGGATGTGGCAGTTTGTGGAAGGGGAGGGAGCTGCAGCCCGGTTCCCTTCCTGGGAGTACTCAGCAGGTGGAGTCTGAAACTCCTAGCCTGGGGGAAAGTGACAGCCTCTCCCTCCCCCTGTCACTCACACCCATACTTCCCACACCCTGCACAGGTTCCTTTCTTGGCCCCTGAAGCTGCACTTGATGGTGACAGGGACTGGAGCCCCTCCAGACACCCCCTCTCACACATGCCCCCTCACTGGATTGTGAGAAACTGGGATGTGGAGGATCATGCCTAGTGGCTGAACCAGTGGCACAGGCCTAGTGATCAGTGCAGTGATCGGGCCAGGAACTGGAGCTGGACTCAGGAATCAAGAGCGAGCTTGGAACAAAGCAAGCTTAGGGCCAGGAGCTAGTTGGAGGAAGAGCAAGGCTGAAGCTGGAGCAGGACTGGGAATAAGGCTGGAGTCAGAGCAGGCCTGGAGCAAGCTAAGGCCTGTGCAGTCTGTCACCACTATCACGCAGGGGAGAGTTCCAAGCCATGAAGTGATGTTGGATAGATTGAACTGTTTCTCCTGTGAGGTTTATATACATACCCTGAGAGTCACCAGACCAGTTCCTGTCTTGTGGATTGGCTGGAACCTAGCACAGGAATGACTCATCCCTGGATGTGGCTTAATCAAACTCCTAATTCAAGGATGACTCATCACCTCCCATGGACATCCCTTTCTCACACATGTAACCTCTCCATTTTGTCCTTTGGCAAGTGTAAGCTTGCCCAAGGACAAAAACAAAGTGCTCAGTGAAGTTTGTAGCCTGCTCAGTACAAAGAAAATTTAGAGGGAACATTATTTGTAAGTTCATCTCTTTACTCATGTTTTAAAAAGTAACACTTTTTGAAAAGTGGTTTTGTATCATGGATATCACGATGCTGGCAGAGCAGGTGCTAACTCATGCCAAAGCCACAGGCCAATTCACTGTGTATTAGTATAGATCCAAGCAATTGTTATATGCATAAGAATGTATTTGGTCTCTAAACTTCATGAAAACTAATGGGATGTTACATGCTTTGTTTTCATTTATTTGTATCCCATTATAAGGTAGTAGCAAACATTTACACTGTGTTCTACTCCTGTAACTTAATAACCCATCAAAGAGAAAGTAGCCTTGTGGAATGCAAATGAAGACCTTTAACAGAAGATAGCGATCCCCAGAGTTCTCTGAGTGACTTTTGGGAAACTGGCAGATTACTGCAACTCTGCTACCGTTTGGAATTATAGAATACAACTCAACTGTATATATATTTTACCCACTTTAACCTCTCAATAACTTACTCCTTTTCTTAGCTAATAAACCTTTAATTAGTTTACTATAGAATTTGGCTACCAGCATTGTCGTTGGTATAAGATCTAGCAGTACCAGTTGATGTGGAATAAGTGGCTGGTCTCTTGGGACTGGGAGCAACCTGACTGTGGTATGATTATTTTTTTGGTGTAAGTGACCATTTTTCACATAGTCCAGCTTTCCTAGGCAGCAAGATAGACTGGAGTGTCTAAGAGGACTGTATGTGACTCCATTGTAAAACTATAGTAGTACTTTGGGAGTTCACATTTGGTACTGGGTTGGTGAAATCTAATTATAGGCCACACCACCAGGTTGGAGTCTAACAGTCTGCCCTGAGTAGGGTGTCTAGATAGCAAGTGTGAAAAATTGGGACAGAGAGTGGGGGGTAATAGGCACTTATATATGACAAAGCCCTGAATATCCCATAGTGGTGCATTATTGCAAGTTGTTTTGTGGTAGCTGTGTTGTTTCCAGGACATTTGAAAGAGAAGGTGGGAGAAGTAATATCTTTTATTGCAGTGGTTCTCAACCAGGAGTCTGGGGACCCACAGGGGGTTGTGAGCAGGTTTCAGGATGGCTGCCAATCAGGACCAGTATTAGACTTACTAGGGCCCAGGGCAGAAAGCCGAAGCCTTGCTGCACGGGCTGAAGCCCGGGGCCCTGAGACGTGCCATCTGGGGCTGAAGCCGATGCTTGATCAATATAATTTCATGAAGCCCCAGGCAATTGCCCAGCTTGCTACCCCCTAATGCCAGCCCTGGCTTTTATATGCAGAAAAACAGTTGTTGTGACACAGGTGGGCAGTGGAGTTTTTATAGCATGTTGGGGTGGGGGCCTCAGAAAGAAGAAGGTTGAGAACCCCTGTTTTATTGGACCAACTTCTGTTGGTGAAAGAGACGGGCTTTCAAGCTAAACAGAGCTGATGAAATTGGTCCAATAATAGGTATTACATCACCCACCTTATCTCTCTAGCTACTGAATATGTCCATTAAGAGATTTCACCCTTGTCACTCATCTCCTCCAGTGAAATTGTAATGTAGTCACAGTTTCTATGGCAAAAGAGAGATTTCAAAACAGACGTCTGACAAATTCAGTAAAAGATCAGTTAGAGGGGAAGATGGGCTGTGAGGTGGCAAGCTGTCTTCACAACCCAAATACCTTAAATAAAGACTCTCATCCCAGCAGAAATAATAGCAGGATGAAAGGGACTGGCAGATCGAACTCTTGCTAAACGCTCGAGGTTTAGTATTTTGTAATGTTTCCATGGAAACCATGTGTAAGATTCCACTAAATTACTGTAAGTGCAAATATATTTTGTAGATTTGAACCTCGACACTAGCAGAATGAAATGACACAGCTACCAATCTGTACCATCAAATGGTGTTGCCTCAGGCACTGCATCCTATCCTAAATGAGGTTGCAGTTTCTAGGATAGGGCAAGATTCTGCTCTGCGACTGAAGGATGTTTATAACCACATCCCCAAACCATGCTATTGCCTTGGACGCAATAGAGCTGCAGCATGTCGAGTTCCATGTATGATAAATATTGTAATGCTTTTTTAACATGCCATGTTGTACTAGCTCCTATGGACAAACATATGGCTGGTATTGTGGAGCAGAGCAAGCTGTGTCCCTATAGCATCTGCAGCAAAACACACAGAGTTAGGGCCTAATAAGAATCCCATTGAAGGTGAATCAAAGATACCTGTTGATTTCTGTAGGCTTGGGTCAGGCCCTTATGGTATGTCTAGACTGCAATTAAATACCCATGGCTGGCTCATGTCATCTGACTCAGGATGACAGGGCTCAAGCTCCGGGGCTGTATAATTGTTGTGGAGAAGTTTGGGCCCAAGCTGAAATCCCATGGGGCGGAGGGGTCTCTGAGCCCAAACATCTACACAGCAATTTTACAGTACTGCAGCCTGATCCCCAACAGCCTGAGTCATTGTGACATGGGCCAGCCACAGGTGTTCAGTTGCAGCGTAGACATATCCTTTGTGTCTACCTTCATTCCTTTCCTGAGACTCAGAAACAATAGCAATAGGAATCAGTTGATTTGTCACTCAAGATCACTCTTTATCCAAACCTGTCCTTGGCAGCTTCTTTGTTTTTCATACAGTGATTATAAAAGCATGAGAAGCTGAAAGTTGGTACATTTTCCATTCATTAACTGGAAGAAAGAGCTCTGTATGAACATCGATTACCTGTGATAGACTATTCCCACTGATTTCAATATTAGCATGACCTGGTTCTATGTAACTTAGATAACTATATGTCTTTCTGACTTTTGCATTCAATAGGAGAAATTATCAAATCACATAAAAAAAGCATCCCAAACAAACACAACTCTGCAAATGCAAGGATAAGGTAGACAAAACTACCTTCCCAACAGCCAGACATTTTAAAGACATGAAGCACACTATATTATCAGGTTTCAGAGTAGCAGCCGTGTTAGTCTGTATCCGCAAAAAGAACAGGAGTACTTGTCAGTAACCTATGATTAGAGCTGTTCAAAACTCAGAATTTCATTTCAGGGGAAAACTGACATTTTGAAATTCATTTTCATTCTGAATTGGAACAAAACCAAATATTTTCAATGTTTTCCACAAAATGAAAATTCTGGGGAAAAAAATCCATTTTGGAAATTTTTTTAATTTCAAAACAATTTTTGAAATTTATGTTTTTTTCAGTTTTTATTACATTATTTCATGATATGTCAGTAGTAGTAGTACATAGAAATACCTTCACATGTCAGTGACATTATTTAGTCAAAATATTCTATTAATTTATTTTTTTAAATCATTCCAGGCAGCTATTACTTAGTACTGAGCGAAACATCTTATTTTCTCGATCAGTGTCTCCTGTTCCATTACAACACAAACAGAAGACACTGATCTAGAGATTAAGATGGTCTCAATCAGTAGTAAGTAGCAGTGCCCTTAATGATTTCAAAAATTAATTAATAGATTATTTTTTCTATTATATTATGACATATTAAGTCATGTCATATTATGCACTACTATTGATGGGTCATGTAGTAATTTAAAATAATAAAAATGCAGAAGAAATTTTGTATTTTTTAAAGATACAGTTTTATCATAATGAAAAAAAAACTTTAAAATATTTTTCACAGGAAATTTTGTCAACGTACACAATTCCACACAAAATATAAAAACAGTATTTTCACACCAAAAACTGTTTTTGACAAAAACCTTTCGATCAGCTCTACCAATGATATGTGGAAATGGACACATTTTATAATTAATGAAATCTCTTTTGTTGCCTTCCACTAAAGAGGAAGAAGGTGGTGGTTGTTCTTTTCCCTTTTCCCTTGACCTTAATATTATTTTCTAGGAGAAGAATGATATTGCAATTCAGCATGAACTATGGGCTTAATTCTACTCCTACTGAATTCATTGGTGCAAGGTTAATACCATATTATGACATGAGAAACACTATATTCTGCTTAGAGTTATAGGAACGCCCGAGAGAAGAATCTGATCTTCCTTTTTACTGGGCATTACTTCTTTATATATATATATATATANGAGAAGAATCTGATCTTCCTTTTTACTGGGCATTACTTCTTTATATATATATATATATAGGAGATCTCTCTTCTCTTGTAGTACTAGTTACGTGGTGTGGGCACCAGTTCCAAGAAAAGGGTTTGGGGGTAAAATCTTGGCTCTACTGGAGACAATGGGACTCAGGCTTTTCTGAAAATGTTAACACTAGTCTCAGCATTAAGTATTCATACTTGAAAGAACAAAGCTTTAAATTATTTCTAGGTGTCTTATGCAGATTTTCTATTTTCATACAAATTTTTCAAAGGCTGTATGCAATTAAACTGTGGTTCTGGTGTTAAGATTATATCCAGACCCTTGCAGGAGCCAGTATAGAATGGGGATGATGGTGGTAAGGGATGTGGTCTGGCAGGGAGAAGAAATGGGGACAGTTGGGAACTGAATGATGGACAGAGGAGGGAAGCAGCAAAGGGTCAGAGATGGTCAGGGTCAGAGATTGACAGGGTCTGTGTATGACACCAGAAAACAACATGAAATAAAACCTATTCTGCAGTTTTTTGTCTTGTTTTGCTTTTTAGACTTGACATACTTAATTACACATTTAAACAGTCTCATTCAATTCAATGGGATGGTGCTTGGGCACTCAATAGCACTGAAGTCAATGGAACTATGGGACCACACACGGATAAAGTTAAGTATATGCATATGGGTTTTCAAGCTCTAGGCCTTAGCTGCTATTAAAAAAAAAAAAAAAAAAGCACCGCTATTGACATTGACCAAGCACTTTTCCTGTCCCCACAGATGAGGGAATATTTCTTGCTTCCCAACCACTATGCTTTGAGAAATGATGCCCCCTTTTAATGTTCTATTTTAATGTTAGACTTCCTTTCCTTAAAACACACTTTAATGAGAAATGGAAAGCCAGGTACTACAGATTGCCATGATACCTCATGGTATACAATTCTGACAACCTTTGAAAAATAGATTCTCCTGCCTCCCCCCTTGGGGTTTTGGAAAGCAGATAACATAAATACTGAAGCATTTAAGTACAGTAGAGTGACAATGAAAGACTTTTGCACCATAATTGTAGCTAAAACAATTGAATTGTCAGAATCTAGGCTGGATATTGGTGTTTTCACTCAGGCAGAATTCCCCCCTTAAGTTCATTTGAGTAAAGATAGCAGTTTCAAGCCAAAGCATTGGATAGAATTCAAACAAAATAATTTGCAGATCCTCATTGGTTCATTCACTCCAGTGTCATTAACCCAGAGCAATAGTTCAACTTTGAGATGCCCTGGAACATGAATATAATTTTAGAAAATACACTACATTAGAATTTCAGATATGCATAACTCATTTCTCACCTCATGAATTTTTTACTAGGAGCATTTCTGAAACCTGGAGCAGTATAAATGAGTGAAAATGACCTATTTGATTGCATTCTGAGAATATTTTTCTTTAACCCTGTTAGCTCTGACTGTAAAAAAATTAGCATAAATTGAAAGTACCTAGTCTGTATGGGGAGGGGTGAGGGGAAATCAGTACATGGTTTGTCTTGGCTTCCACAAGGAAAAGAAAGATGGCTCCCAAATAAAATTCTTTCCGCTTCTGAGGTTTTAGCTGCTTCTAGCAGTAAAGGGGTTAATGTAGGAATAGTTTGTGAGCTCCTCTCGTGGCACTCACTAAGTTTCAGAAGCCAACTGAAAGCAGCCAAAGAAGTAGCAGGGTGTAGGCCTGGGATGATTTCTTATGTAACCCACTGGTGAAGGTGTGTTACTGATCCCCCCTCTCCATGCCAGTCTACAGAGGAATGAGTCTGCTACATGTCTACTTAGTAAGCATGGTTATTTGGGACTCAATTGTGCTCATGTGGGTCTTTATATGTTCTTTCTGTTGTATAAAAAACAAAAGATCCAAGAGTCTTGTGTGACAAGAATATGTAAAGGAGATGCAAAGAATTATCAAATTTGCACATGATGCCAGACCTACCTTGATAAGAACATAAGTGATCTCTCTCCTGCCATCCATCTCCACCCTCTGACAGACAGAGGCTAGGGACACCATTCCTTACCCATCCTGGCTAATAGCCATCAATGGACTTAACCTCCATGAATTTATCCAGTTCTAGGCATATTAATACAGAACTCTAAGTAATAATTCATTTGAACTACAATACAGAACCATATTTCCCATACCCCTCAGAAGCAGTGGGCTTGGGGAAGTCAGGGGTAATGGAGGAGCTGAAGGAGAGGGAAGTAAATTGTTGGGAAGGAGCCTGGGTGTGAACTTGGAGGGTTGTTGGGTATGGGTGGAAAAAGTATGGAGCAAGTTATTTTGGGATGTGTGGAGGTATTGTTAGGGAGCTTCCCCCATGCAGACCCTGGCTGACCCCTAGCCTCTCCCATTCAGTCAGGCACATCTGCCCCTGTCCCCATGTGTTCCTGCACCCCCACGTGTCCTTGCATCCCCTATCCACATGTATCCCTCCATCCCCACTCAGATACCCACTCTTCCCATCCCCATGTGTCTCTGTGCCCACACCCAGCCACTATCCTGTCCCTATGTGTCCCTGTACCCTGTCCCCCATGTGTCTCTGTGCCCATACCCAGCCACTCCCCTGTGCCTGTGTAGCTCTGCACCCCCTTCCCCATCACCATGTGGCCTTGCATCTCCCTCCCTTCTGTGGCCCTGTGCCTCCACTATCATTCAGTCCCTGCCCCAGTCTAACCTCCCCCACTAGCCTTTATGAGCTCCTGTCTGTCCCCCCGTAGCTTCTGACCTGGCCTGACAGGTGCTGTGAAGAAGGCAGGCTCTTTCTCTTCCCTCGCTGGCTGGGAGCGGCTGCTGTGTTCCATCGCCACAGTGCCCTCTGTTGGGCAAAAGGTGGAACTGCAGCAACATTTTGGCAGAAGCTCTTTTTCTGCACACAAAAAATACAAATATGCGTGGCTCATTAATTATGTCCACATGCAGTAGAGCAGAATTCCCCCAGGAGTAAACAGGTGTGCATAAGTCTTGTGCTAGCTCTTGAGGCAAGAGCAAATTGCGCCTTAGTGCACATAATTTAGCCTACTTTATTTCAATAGTCATTTCTCTTCATTTAAGAATTTTCTCAGACATAAGTCAGATGAATTCATCAAAGGTGGCACATGACCAGTAACCTGTATTTTCATTGCTAGGATTTCCGTACTTGTACAGAAGTTTAGCAAAGAGTAGATCAAGGTGGGCTGTTGAGAAGCAACAAATGAACAGTTTAAAATGAACAAGAAAGTATTTCTTCACACAATGCACAGTCAACCTGTGGTACTCTTTCTCAGAGGATGTTGTGAAGGCCAAGACTATAACAGAGTTCAAAAAAAGAACTAGATAAGTTCATGGACGATAGGTCCATCAATGGCTATTCGCCAGGATGGGCAGGGATGGTGTCCCTAGCCTTTGTTTGCCAGCAGCTGGGAATGGGCGACAGGAGATGGATCACTTGATGATTACTGGTTCTGTTCATTCCCCCTGAAGCACCTGGCATTGCCCACTGTTGGAAGACAGGATGCTGGGTTAGATGGACCTTTGGTCTGACCCAGTATGGCTGTTCTTATGTTCTTAACAGTGCACATTCTTCTTGGATATTTATAATTTTTTAAAAGTGTTTATTTTTATAAGAAAAGCTTACACTAGTATTTCATGACTGGTAGGTTGGTTTGAAGTACTAAATATTTGCCTTGCTCATGCTAACTTTTTAAAAATAAATAGTGTGTTTGTGTGTGTGTATAGTTCTATGACTAAAGAGAACTATGTAGCACTTTAAAAATGCGGGTGAGAAAAATCAGCCTATTCAGATGGGGAAACTGAGGCAGAAAGTTAAATTTATTTACTCAAGATCATTCAATAAATCAGTGACAGAACTGGGAGTACATCACAAGCCTCTTGACTTGTAGTCCCTTGTCCTATGCACTGGAACATGCTGCCCCTCTTCTTAAAACCAAGATACCTGTAAACAGCCATCTACTAGGCAGAATGGTATAGTGGAAACAGCATGGGACTATGATGTAGGATACTTGGACTCTATTCCTGGCTCTGCTAGTGGCCTGCTGGTTGACCATGGCCTAGTTGTCAAAACATTGGACTGTGTTGTGACTGAAGCAGTCAAGTGGGAAAGGGATAATTACTAAAGGACAAAGCTTTTTACGCACAGATGTCATGGCAGTCATCAAAACTCGGGGGGAAATCTATAAATACTGGCATTTTGATATTTTAATCAATTTCTATATTTCTTTGGTAGTTCTTTAAGGACAAGGAGAGCTTGAGACAGGTAAAAGAAACTGGTGCAAGCAGTAAATTAAACTGAAACACTTAAATACACATTTTTCACCTTGCATAAAATAGTAATATCCTTTTACTTGTGGAATAGGATGACTTGTAGAACCTGTCTGCTTCATCTCTGGTATCTCTGATTTCAGTCACCCTAAATTCAACTGCCAAGCAGAACAGTTTTCTGTATGGTACAGTAAAATCCTGCAAGCTGATACTATAGGCTTTACTTGCTCTGAGTTATGGATAACGGCATCATGAACTCTAATCTCTGAAGAGCCCAGTTTCTAACATAACAGCATTACTAATCCCCCACCTGCTTGGTGACTGCCTTTTTGAACCTAAGTTTAAAACCACTATTTACTTTAGATTTAGAGAGTGACATTAAAAGATGGGATCTATGGAGAGCATCGTGTTTGCATTTGCAGGTAGTGATAGGTCTGTCGGGCTGTTCCCCAATGTAACCCAGGAGCCTACAGTGTACGTTCAGCAAAGAGAGACAAGTCCGAGTCCTCTAGTACACAAAGGGCTTGAATTTAACAATGGGAGCTGCTCCTTTCTAACCACCCCTTTTTTTTTTTTTAAGGCTAGGAATAAATCTTGAATGCAGTGGGAGTAGCAGCTGCTCAGTAAGTTTCACCCTACTGTTTTATTCTGGGTAAATTCTCCAGTTCCCCTTTCCCCTCCACAGAAGTCCTGCAGAGTGGTGACTTGCCTTCTGATGGGCAGAGCTGAATATAGAACCCTATGGAACCAATCAGTGCCATTCCTACAGTACACTTGGATAATATGTGTTACTAGGGGCCTGCTGCTTCTTCATCTATTGAAGTCGAGAAGAGTTTTGCCATTGATTGCAGTGGGAGCAGGACTGACCTATCGAGAGTGTGGTGTAGTGTTCTGTAACACTGTGGCTTCAGTTTGGTACTTCCACAGAGCTCTGCATTGAGCTTGGAGCCTGAATTGTGTGAGGTAATTTAAGAGTTAAGTAATATTATTCCAGGCTACTAAGGAACAGTTTTACATTCACACTGTCTGTCACATGTTCTAATTACTGAAGCACTTCAGTTATTTTGGAACATTTGACTAATTAAGAGTTATATGGAAAGAAACTTTCTTTAATAGCTGAGAAAAATAAGAGGAGGCAACAACGTGTATCCAGTGAGGCTTTACACAAATCACAGCAGACAAATACAGATTTCAGTTTGAAATGGTTTTTCACTGGTTTGATTTAGCACCTTTGTCAAGTGGTTGATAGTGTCTTCTCCCCACCTTCTGAATTGTTTATGAATTGTTCAGCATGCTTTTGCTGCCATGTGATTCAGCTACTGACCAGAGTTGTCATAATTTAACACTACTGCTGCTTGGCTGAGACACTGTTTGCAGAATCAGTGAGTCAATGTTGCATTGGTTTACAATTTGGAAGATGATCTTTACAACCAGAAAGGCTAGACCATTAATTATTTCTATATGAAAGTTTAAATTCTGTAGAAAATGATGGTTTATGACCCCTATTCACCAGAGAGAGCTCCCCACTCACCTGTGGGTCTCCAGTTTGAATCTAATGGATCGCGGGTGGTTCCTATTCAAGATCAGTTTGGTGGGCCTCAGTTTTCAGCTCCCATGTCAGAAACTTGTGACCGTGCTTTGCACTAACTGGCAGACTTGGCAAAGAGGCCAAAAACTGCATTGGCCATAGAGACTGAACTACTCCAATTACGCCCAGAAGTCTCCCTGTCCCAAACCAATGTTGAGGCATTCTGTCATGGCACAGTGAGTGTGTTTGAAAGATTGCCCTGATGATAAACAGATGACTTCAGTCACCAGGTCTATCGAGAAAATTCCTTTCACCAACACTAAATCCATGCAGATTGTAAGGATGAAGTTTATGGTTGTATGCAAAGTATTTTCAAATGTGTAACTGGGCTCATTAAATAATGTGCATTAAATGGCACACATGCAGCTGTCCAGAATGTGACAGCTCTCAAAATAGTGTAGTTCTGTTGTGCAAGGGAGGCCATAGGCTTATTGAGGTATGCAAGGTGCGAGCAGTGCAAACCCCTCTCTGAGAGGCTGAGAGTAGTTCTTTTCTCTAGTCCCATTGGCATTGCTGTGCTTTGGATCAGGCCATATTTAAAAATCTAGCTATGACCTTAAGATCCCCTCATTTCCCCACTATCAGAGGGTCCACTATATTGTAACTTATATCAGGCCTGGCCCACTCACTGCTCCCAAAGGTATCTTATGAGATATCATATGTAAACTGGTGACACACTGATCAGCAATATCATTGTGTGATGTAGGTACAGGTTGAGTATAAAGAGTTATGTATGTGTGCTGGAAACATATTCTTAAAATATGTTTTGGAGGCAGTGCATAAATCAAGCTTGCCCTACACAAAGGGATGTGGGTTTATCTGTCTGACTGCATTGATTACAAGCAGAGGACAATGGAAGTGCATTTACATATAAGGTAAACAAAGCAATTAAGCTAAGTAGCAACAGAGAAAACAGCTTAGTGAGCGTATCGAGGGACAGAATCTGTACTCCAGGAAGTATTCCTAGCTCTGAGTCAAAGACAATGAACTTTGGGAAATATAAGGGGGCAAAAAAACATCCTAATTATCAATTACTTAAGGGACAGTATCTTCTAATACTGTGAATATTGAATCCTCTGGCCTGGAGGGCTGGAGTTGCTGGTAACTTGATCTGAGAGAGAAAACTGCATAGGAAAAGATTGTAAATTGCTTAAAATTAAGTTTTAGTCACCAGGAAGCGTGTTTTTGTTTGGTTTTGTGTACAACCGTACCTGTCTCGCTATCTCTTGCTTGGTATCACTTAAATCTCTGTTCTTTGTTAATAAACTTATTTTTCGTGTTACAGTAGACCAGCTCAGTGCTGTCCTGTAGTAAAGATTAGTCCTCGGCTAACCTAACAGCACTCTCTCTTTAGAGGCAGCAAAATTATTTTTTGTGAGGGGCCAATGAGAGGGACTGGACAATGCAGAGAGACATCCCTGGGGAACTAGGCAACTGGGGTTCATTGATTGTTACTAGAAAGGCAAGGATAAAACTGGCAGAGTCTTGAGGAGTTTGCTGCTGACATGGACAGCCTGGTGTGGCAGGGAACTGACACACAGTTTAAACTCTCCTTTGCTGAGGCAGAGGGGTAACACAGTGGCTTATGGTTCAGGGTGTCCCGAGGAAAGCTTGGCACCAGCACAGAAGCACAGAAGTTATTACAGCATGAATAATTTTAATAAGAAAGGAGCTGAAATGTTGTTATGCTCCCAACATTTCCTTTTCTAGTCCTTGAAAAACTGGTGTTCATTTCTTTTCTTCACTTTGCTTCTTTCTTTGGCTTCACTGCATAGGTTTCTTGGCCAGCAGGGCCGGCTCCAGGCACCAGGCAACCAAGCACATGCTTGGGGCGGCACCTGGTAAGGTGCGGCAGGGGGAGCACGGTGCGGAATTCCGTGGGGGAGGGGCGCTCTGGCGGTGCGGCGCTTGGCGGGGGGGGCAGCCTCCGGCAGCGCGGCGCTTGGGGGGGGCCCTCCGGCGGCGCTCGGGGGGGGGGCCGGCGGCGCTCGGCTGGCGGGACAGGGTCCCGCGGCGCGGGGGTCGGGGGGGGGGGCGCGGCGCTCGGGGGGGGCGGCAATTTTTTTTGCTGCTTGGGGCAGCAAAAAAGTTAGAGCTGGCCCTGTTGGCCAGGCTACCTAAGCAGCAATTCTGACTTGACTGAGAACCTTTTCTACTTCTACTATAATTCCTCTCCCAAATAACTTTAGAAAAACAAGTTGGAATCATTTATAACTGCTTAAGAAAATGATCAAAACATTATAGTACTTTTCACTATTTTTCTTTGTCTTCTCCTGTTCCTTCCAATTGTTTGCTAGATCCACTTGTTGCATTTTGTCTTAATTAAACTCTTAATATCTTTGGGGAGCAGACCCTCTTTTATTCTGTGTTTTGCACTGTACCTAGCACAATATATCCACCATTCTGATTGGGGCCTTTGCATGCAATCATAATACAGACAAGAGAAACCATTTATAATTTTTTATTTCTGCTGTATGGCTATTTAGTTCTGACAGGTAGAAATATATGCCGCCTACACATACACAGTATAATAATGTCCCTAGAAACAGTTATTGGATACAATATCAAGCAATATCATTTAAGACAGTGCATCATGCTTCAGGCCATAAGCCAATCTCTATCTAATTGGAGTTAAGAAGAAACATTCCTTGTGGGATAATTATTCTACAACTGTCTTCTGCAGGCTTTCTTCCACTTTCCTCAGAGGCAGCTGGTACTGGCCTCTTTTAGAGACAGGATACTGGACTAAATGGACCTCTAGTTTGATCCATCATGGCAATCTCTGTGTTCCTATGTTTACTTTAAGGAATCCCTTCCTGCAAAAAAACTGTCCTGAAATTTTTTTTACAGTTTTAACTTTTCATCTTGGTTCAGGATGAATTTTTTTCAACAATATGATTTTTTTTTCTGAATAGCTCTAATAGAAATGCTAAATAAATTGACTTACGTTGTTGTAAAACTGCAATTAAATGACAATCAAGTCCAGCATACTTGCATATTGGACCCTCTGCATGTTAGAACCTATAAAAAAGACTAGCAACAGAGGGTCCTGTGGCACCTTTAAGACTAACAGAAGTATTGGGAGTATAAGCTTTCTTCAGATGCAAGTGAGGTTCTTACCACGAAAGCTTATGCTCCCAATACTTCTGTTAGTCTTAAAGGTGCCACAGGACCCTCTGTTGCTTTTTACAGATTCAGACTAACCCTCTGATACTTGAAAAAAGACTAGCTTAACTATATTAATTGAGTAATTGATTTGCTCTAGAAAAAGTCATTGATCAACATATCTTCCATTTTTAGTTGAGGATGAAGCTGATAAGCAATTACGCAGTACCTCATAGTTTGCTGTGTTATTTATTACATTACCTCCAAAATAGTGTGACCATAAAATATCAGAATATATATCACAATATGCCTTCAGGTTTATTGTAGATCTCCCAATCATCTTTCCCCAGGAAACTATTTCTATCCAGGCAGAAAGAGGCCTAATATGTGCTATGCCAATCTGAATGGTTTTAAGCTTGACTTGTTTTAAGGTGTTTTGAAAAAAATTGGAAAAATGCAAATGAGATTGGGATTTTGACATTCAAATAACATATGAATGAAAGGTAGAAGCGTGTTTATTTTTATTTCCCTTGCTCCCACTCTCTCTGTCTGTCTCTGTCTCTCTCTCTCTCTCTCTCTCTGCACTATGAAGGGTGGGACCAATCCTACAATAAAACAACAGGAGAACATCTGGAAGGGAAAAGTCAATCATACAGGACATCCTCCCAAGGACATCTGTCTTCATGCCCTTAACTAAATATACAGGTTATTTGTTTAAGGGGGATTGGAGGCTGGGGATCTGCTTCTCTAAATTGTGTGCTTCCCACTGATCTCCTTGCAAGAGAACATGATCTAATGACGATCAGTACAGGAAGAAAACTACTTCTGAATGCCTAATGACCCCCCATGGGAGATCGAGAGGGAGCTGCACTGAGTGAGAGCCAATCGTAGTACAGCAGAATTCAATATCCATAAACTGATTGTAGGACAATATTCCTGCCTTATTAGAGAACAAAACTAACCTGTTGGAATTGTCTTTGCTCAGCTCTTTGTTCCATGCTCAAGGTCTAGAATCTAGTTTAATATTAAACCGCATCTTATAGGAGAAGATGACCTCACCCAGAATCCAACCCATTAGCTAACATGTGCCAGGTCTTTTTTAAAGACATTTTCATGGAACTTTAAGTGAATTCTCGAAGAATAATTTGGGATCCTCATCCTGTGAAAATTAACTGGTTCAAGTTTATTCTGAGTGCTTTGATAGCACTGGTCTACAATTTTTGAGAAGTCGTCTGCTTCAGAGATAAAATGTGCTATTTATTATGTATTTTGATGTGCTGAATTCAAATATGACAATTAAAACAACTGATTGGCTACTGTTTCTAAGATATTTAAGTTTTTACATTTTATGTCTATGTATATTGTGTAGATAGTAGAGTTTTAATCATAAATTGTAAACCTAGGTCTTTTCATGTGTTTATGGTTGCTTTACATGATAATATTTCACCTGTCCTGTTTATGTAACACTTTAAAAATCAGCAAAAGGGTTATATAAAATTTATTATGAAACAAAAGGCAAAAAACTATTATGTACATAGTTTAGTCCTA